>NW_024885532.1:28060009-28122294 GCF_019232065.1 Centrocercus urophasianus
AGGAAAAGGAAAAGGAAAAGGAAAAGGAAAAGGAAAAGGAAAAGGAAAAGGAAAAGGAAAAGGAAAAGGAAAAGGAATCAACCCTAATATAGTATTCTATTATTCTGTTCTGGGTTCTCTGAAAATGCAAGTGAACGTATCATTTAGAAGATTTTGTGGACAGTCATGTGGTGACACCGTTGCATCTCTTTAATTATAAAATCCTTCCTCAGATTCTCCTGCTTTATTTCCCAGTGTTCTTCCAACCTTGAGCACAGGTAAGACCCACATCTCTACTAACACAAGGATGTATTCTGCGTGACCTAGATGAAATGAATGCATGTGTACATTCTTGATTACATTTCAGCTACATCAGTTTCCTGAACAGGAATGCTGCAAGATAGCTTGTGCACCAGTGCCAGCAGGAGGGAGGAGGAGATTGCTTTCTCCCAGTAGGCTGAAGATACAATTCATATAAGACATTTGATAATTGTCTTATTGAAGATAGTTGAAATGGATGATCTAGAATTAAGTCATTGTATAAGGAGGTGGGATCAGTGAAAACACCCTCTTTTTCATTGATGGAGTATTCTGTGTTTTTTCTTTTTTTGTTTTGTTTAAATGAGTGAACCACCAGCACTCAGACAAAAAGCAGGTGCATGAGATGAGGAGGTTTTGGACTTTGACTCCGATGTATGACACAATTTTAGTAAATTCAGCACTGTAAAGATACACCTCATTCCCACCCTCAAGTACCTACTTCTATCTGAGCTGCCAGGAAACACTGGAGTTCTCATAGGATGGAAAAACAAAAAAAATGGCAGGATGCTTGAGTAAGCCATATACTCACAGCTCTAATATTTACGAGCATCCTCATAGACCTATTGAGGCTAAGAACTTTCTTTTTCACCTCCCAAAATCTCTGGTACTGTTCGTAGCAAGTAAAAAGACATTGTTTTTTGTTTTGTTTTGTTTTGTGTTGTTGTGCAAGGGATTCTTCACAAATGGCAGATCTAAAAAAAAGGTCTGAAAAACACAGGAGGTAAGAAAAGCCTCTCGAGGAAGTGTCCTGGGGCCTTCAGGCAGAAGCCTGTGGTAAATAGGCAGTGAATGCGGTGAGGAAAGGCCATGCTTCTTGGGAAAGCTGCTGGGAAAGTGCCAGAAATAAATGGTGTAGAAGTCTTACTCGCAAAGGCTGCTCCATTTTGCCCTTCTCAGGAGCACTTAACTGCATGCCTAACCCCTCACCAAGTAACTGCACCAAAGAAGCCCATGAACCCTGAGGGCCTTCTGCCATCTTGTTTTCTGGCAGGCCTGATTTCCCACCATCTCCTGCCTTGCCAGCCTGATCAGGATGAAATATTGTACTGTCAAGCTTCAGATAGCCTTAGTTCACATGTACTAGCAATTGCACAATGGATCCAATCAGTATGCTATTTTACAGGTAGCTGTTTATAATGGCTTCTTGCAACTTTCTACTTAGTTTTATGCTATGCTTTTATTTGGGCATTTGATTGTAAGGATGTGTGCGCTGTATGTATGCTTCCCCTCGTGGATTATTAATTGCATAGATCTATTCTGATTGGGGAATACATTTGTTGTGCTTCAACTTGGCAAGCAGTTAAACTCCATAAAGCCTTGCACTCACTTCACATCAGGGAGAAGTTCTTCACAGAGATAGTGGTGAGGTGCTGGAAGATGCTATCCAAAAAGGTTATGGATGCTCTATCCTTGGAGGCATTCCAGACCAGGTTGGAAGGGGCCCTGGGCGTCCCGGTCTTGTACCAGACCTGGAAATTTGTGGCCCTGCCTATGGCAGGAGAGTTGAAATTAGACGATCCTTGGGGTCTTTTCCAACCAAAGCCATTCTATGATTCTTTGAACTGAAACGTCCTTACAGCACTGTTCAGCAAGAACTAAAACATACGTATGTTATCAACATTTTTTTCCTGAAGCCAAAACATACTAGCTTGCCAGACACTATGAAGAAAATCAACTCTGTCTCAGCTGAAATCAGGACATTTAACCTGCAATCCCAAGTGATTTGATCCTGTGCTGATATCCTAACAGATCTGCTCAGGCAAGGTTTCAGCTGGTCTCCTGATGCATTACACACTGTTGAGTGTGCAGGAAAAATGCAGACAGACTGCATGTGCCTGTGCTAAAATCCATGCTATTCATCTCGAGAGCAGAGATCATGGTGAAACCCTCATCTGTGTACACACACCCATGTAAACACAAGTGATAGTTGTCGAGTTACTGTGCATACATCCTGCATTTCCCCATAGCATAGTTTAGGGCAAGGAAGTGAGGGTGATGGGGAATGGGAGGGTATTTCTCTGAGCTGGTGGCCCCATGGCCTGCTCATGCTGGAGAGTCCCTGTAAGACATAGACTTCTTTCTTGCTTGAGGCCAGAGTATGGCTCTGCCTGGGGCTGTTGCTTAGAGGTGAAAGGTATTATGGTCTATGAGTTGATAGGGAAGAAAAAGAAGCAAATTAATAATGAAGTAGACTGAATTTTAACAGCAGTTCTGCTCTGTTCCTCTCTCAGAGGATTAGAAAGGTGGTAGTGAGACAGTTTGTTAAACAAATCTGTTCAGCTTCTGACCTTCACTGCTGCTGAACGGTTTTCTTCTGGCATAACCACCTCTCTCATTTGCAGAGAGATAAATAAAAATGCATGCAGTAAGATATGAAAAAGGATGCGTTGTTTGAAGGAGACACGTGCACTCTGTGCCACTCACAGCTAACCTTGAAGCTTATGATACAGGACAAATGTAGCTGCAGGCAAGCTCACAGCCAGTCCTGCCTCCGTCACTGTCAGCAAGAGGCATGTTGGAAAGCCTTCCAAGGCACTTGTTTGGCTTGAAATAGCTTCATTTCAGAATTACATTTCAGAATTGCTTTGAATTTTCCTTTTTTCATTTTAGACTTTGGTTGATTTTCCAAAGCGTAACACTATATTAAAAGGATTTTCTGTGCTGCACCCCGTGCTTTCTTCCTGCTCCCTTCCTCACCAGCTATTCTCTTTTCCTCTTGTGGTTTGTTGCAGTACTAGGAAATATTCTTTAACAAAGCTAGCAGCTTGCTCAGCCAAGCTCTGATTTTTTCCATTATTAGCATGTTTAAAGTTGCAATCAGCCATTACAGAATGGTAGGGGAAGAGGTTATCTCACGGTCCTTTTGTGCAGCCCAAGATAATAAATTCAAAACCTGTAGATAGCAGCTCCCATGGAGGGTTACACAAATAATAAAAAGACTTGGGAATTCTAAATGAATAGTCAGAAAGGTCAAAACGTGAATTTGACAGAAAATATCTGAGCAAACCCTAGATTTTTCCCACATTTATTTTCTAGAAATATCACATTTATTTCTCAGAAATAAGAGTTTTTCTGATTTAAGTTTAAAGCCATCAATTTTAAACACTGCTAGTAAATACATAGATTTTCAAGAGCCTCAAACCATAATGCTTTTGATATAAATTTTGCAATTTTTTTGGAAATTGTGATGACCAGGAATTAATCTTCCATCGAAGATAGAATCATAGAATGACTTGGGTTGGAAGGGACCCCAAGGATCATCAGGTTCCAACACCTCTGCCATAGGCAGAACCAAGAAGTGATGCATCTGTCCCTCATTTAACACCACCCAAATGCCTTTATTGCCAGTCAAAGGAGGCAGAGATATCCCAGAATCCATCTACGTATGCATACTCTAGACAAGAATAGTAGACAATAATTCATTCAGTAACGCTTATAGAAGCAAGTGTATGCATTTGTACTAATTCCCATATTGTATATTAACATTATCTGTCTTTCCCATAGCCTGGTTCCCCTCTCTCTGCACACTGTTCTTATTACTTACCCATGCATTATCCAGGAACCGGAACCAGTCCTGCCAAGAGGTGCTTGTGTGCTTGACTTCATGCTTGGACCTCATGAGGGCCTGTCTACAAATGGGCAATCTCAGAGATGGGTGATTCTGGTACAAAGACTTTCATGGAGTGCTTCCAACATCACTGAGCACTGCATCACAGCAAATAAAGGATTCTCAAGGCATATGTGTACAAAACAGCCCTTCTCTTTCCTGTGATGAGCTGTTTCCAGGGATACCCTCAGTGCTATCCTGTACTTTCCCAATGTCTAGACTATGTTTCAGGTGTTGCTGAAGCTGTGGGTTTTTAAAAGTGTGAATTCAGTTTTGGAATTTCAATCAGTGTATGCAAAATGCTGGTTTCACATGGTGCACTGTGGGCCCCCCACAGTGGTTAAGTACGAGCTCACCAACTGCCAGCTGCAGACTCTCGTAAAATTTTTGAAATGGTAACTTCATCCCATCAGGTTTTTGGCTGGATCATGTATCTTTATGTAGATGACAGAAGGCCAGTTAAACACTGCATAGCGTGTTCTGGCTATTCAAAAGAAATACTGTTCTGTCCTCAAAGTTAATTATCAAATTTGTACGGTGAGCTGATCTAGTAGCAAGATAATGTGGTATTAATGGAGAAGAAGAGTTTTCACTCTTGGCTTCTTCTCCATTAATACCACATTAAATTATAACATTAAAATTGGTGGTTTTCTCAGAAGATGGGACAAAAAGCTTGGTCTGTTTTAGAAGCTGAGGTGAAGGCCCCTTTTCTCACCCTCACTGAGGACTGGGTACCTTATGCTGCTATTTAAGGAATCCCAATGGAGTTCCTGGCCATTCCTCCAGGCTGGCCCTGAAGCCACCTCTGGCCATGGCACTGACAATGCTATAAGAGGATCAGGTCACAACAGAGGACAGTTCTCACTAAGCACAGAAAAGTGGGTTTCAAGAAAGACTTGCAGTTAATAAAATAAAGGGTTAATAGACAAAACCATGAGGATGCTCTCACAATTAAAAGTAATAAAGATTACAAAGAGAATGTTACAATCCAGTTCTGTAACTGAGCTCAATTAGATAGTTAAATATTTTAGTCTAGGCATAAATGTCAGAGCAAATGATCACATCATAGAATCATAGAAAGGCCTGGATTGAAAGGGACCATAATGATCATCGAGTTTCAACCCCGCTGCTATGTGCAGAGTCGCCAAAAACCAGACCAGGCTACCCAGAGCCACAACCAGCCTGGCCTTGAATGCCTCCAGGGATGGGGCATCCACAACCTCCTTGGGCAACCTGTTCCAATATATCACCACCCTCTGTGTGAAAAACATCCTCTTAATACCCAATCTAAACTTCAGTTTAAAACCATTCCCCCTTGTTCTATCACTATCCACCCATGCAAACAGCCATTCCCCCTTCTGTTTATATGCTCCCTTCAAGCACTGGAAGGCTGCAATGAAGTCTCCCTAGAGCCTTCTCTTCTCCAAGCTAAACAAGCCCAGTTCCCTCGAGCTTTCTTCATAGGAGATGTACTCCAGCCCTCTGATCATCTTATGGCCCTCCTCTGGACCCTCTTCAGGAGCTCCACGTCCTTCCTGTACTCTTGGCCCCACTAGCTTCACATGGTCCCACTTCTCCAGCCTGTCCAGGACCATCTGGATGGTTTCCCTCCAATGTATTTACTGTACCACTCAGCTTGGTGTTGTCTGCAAACTTGCAGAGGGTGCACTCGATGTCACTGTCTATGTCATTGATGAAGATGTTGAAGAGCACCAGTCCCAAGACTGACCCTTGAGGGACATCGCTTTTGACCAGCCTCCACCCTGACACAGAACCACTGATCACAACTCTTTCACTGCATCCAGCCAGCCAATTCCTAATCCATCAAACAGTCCATCCTTCAAATCCTCACCTCTCCAATTTAGAGAGAAGGATGTGGTGAGGGACCATGTCAAAGGCCTTGCACTAGTCCAGGTAGATGATATCTACCGCCCTTCCCCTGTCCACCGAAGCAGTCTCTCCATCATAGAAAGCCATCAGATTGGTCAGGCATGATCAGCCCTTGGTGAAGCCATGCTGGCTTTCTCAAACCACATCTTCATCTTGCATGTGCCTTAACATAGCTTCTGGGAGGATCTGCTCCATGATCTTCTCAGGCACAGAGGTGAGGCTCACCGGCCTGTAGTTCTCTGGATCATCCTTTCTCCCTTTCTTACAATAAAATATAATAAATAAATAATAATAAAATATATTATAAATAAAACCTTTTCAAAATTCCTATTCATACAACTTCATTAGAAAACTCAAAATTGGCTTTATTTTTACACCTCTCAGTGCTTTTCCAGAAAACATCTCTTAAACTGGCTGTGATCTCCATTGACTGACACACTCTTCTAGATTTTAGTTGGAATTTGTTTTGTACTTTTGTACTGGTTTATTAAGATTTTGCAGTGAGTTCAGTTTACGTAAGGCAGTTCTGTTGCTAGGGAGCACCAATAACAGTTTTGAAGTATAATATGCTAAAGTGTGTTTAAATTGCTTTAAAGCAGGCCTAGAACAGTTTGAATTACATTCACAATGTTTTCAGGTATTGCTATTTTAATGATCTTGCACTTAATAATTTTTTTCAGGAAAGTCCAAGAATGCTTTGGATTACCTTTTTTTTCTTTTCACTGAAAAATCTGTAAAAATTAAACATGTTGAGGAGCATGACTTTGATGGTGGAATCCTCATTTCTTTTTTCCTTTCTACTGTCTATGATTGTGTTTTCAAAGGTGAAACAGCATTCCCTTCTCAATCCTTTCTCTGCTTCTGATCTCCCCAGGTTAGTTTTACTTCAACATTTGAAGACCTTCTCCTTTTACTTGAAAAAAAATCACTGTAGGAGACCTTCTCCTCTTCTAGAAGAGAAAATTCTCAAACTCATATGTAGGACACTTTATAGAGCAAGTAGTAAATATATATATGTAAATGAGAGTAAAAAGAGACCATTGAGCCAAATTCAAATCATCATAAGAAATTACAGTATTTACATTTGTCCAAGTGACATCATACATTAAGCGTGAATTTAGAGATATATCTTGACTAGACACATCTTTAGCATCAAAGAAGACACATCAGCTTCCATTGTATTAGGCATTAGCCTTGTAGTCTCAGAATGACAGGTATATTTTTTAATTACAGAGAAATGCAGCATATATTTGGAACTCATTTCAAAGGCTTCTGAAGAATGGCAAGATAATTTTGCTTCCATGGACTTTGGACCGTATGCTGTGCTGTTTTTACCAATTCCCATCAGGAATATCAGAGCAAATTGTCAGAGATGTGCTAGTTGCCTTAATCTCCTTAAAAGAGCACCAAGTAAGAAAAGATGAAGTTAAAAGTTAGAATAAAATGTTGCAATGAAAGTAAAAAGGTAATGGAATTGTCCAGACAGCTTAAATACTGCCAAATTATTTGTGGCAATCTATAGATGGCTGACAGATGGATGTGCATTTTTTGAAAAATGAAACTTAAGATAAAATGAAAATTCCAGCAACCCATAATCACAAGTTAGAGTAGCACTCACCAACATCAAATCTGGCCATCTTTTGTAAATCAAAGTTGTTGATTTCTGTCAGTGCTGTGCATTTAATGTAACATACAAAAGTAAAACGTCCATTATAACTATCATATTTTTGAACCCAATATTTCATGCCAGGGAAAGCTTGATGCTTCTCCATGAGAAATGAAGGGTAAACTGAAGTTTTAGAAGTAACAATCACTCTTGCTCACAACACAAGCCTTTTACTTCAGAGTTGTGTGTGAGAGTAGTCAGGAGGATTTTAGAAGCTCCTTGCCTCATATAGGTATTTTTAGTATTTTTTACTTGATTCTCTATTTGTCCTTAACAATATCTGCACACTATTTGTAAAACAGCACTCTGTTCCTTGATTCAGAGTAGGGCCTACGCCTTTTCCTTTAATCTTTAGGATACCTAGAACAATCTCTCTTCTCTTTCTCATTTATTATCCATGGCTCTCTTGGAGACATGTATCTGTAGTTAGCTAATAGGAAGGGGATTATTTCCCACAGCAACTGTGCTGTATATTGCTCTGCTCTGACAGAAAACTCCCGCCGCAACCAGCTGGGATAGTTCTGACTTTTTTTCGATGATAATCTTTTTGTAATTACCAGTGAAAAAAATCACACATCGGGCTCATGACTTCGTATGCCTCTGGGGAAAGAAGGAATGAGTGAAGAGAGAAGTAAGTTTTAATTGTATCTTTTATGACTGTGTCCCTTAAATAATGAGTACTTCCATAATTTGCTTCATCAGACAAACACTGCACTTCTGTAAGCCAAAACCCTCACTCCCATCCCTCATCTTCTTAATGCTGTTTCTCCTCGGCCTTTTATTCATATTATTTTGATGCAGTACTGGAAAAAGGTAAAGCAGGTGCCTGATAGGCAGTAACGCTCATAAGGCTGTTAAACCAGTAAGGACTTCTGACAGCAAGAAATGCGGAGTTCTACCAGTTTAAAGCAGTTGAAATATTTCACTTAGCTTGAACTATTGTCAGTTTTTCATTGACATCCAGAAGCTTGGCAGTTTTATTCTGAGAGCTATTTACAGTCCCCAAAGTGTAAAAGATTATTTTATTGTATGCTTTAATATCATTTTCTTATTTTGTACTCCCTCAGATTACTTTTCTGTTATGACATACTGGAGACTAGTAAGAAGGCAAGTATCATTTTTATATTGCAATTTTCTGACAATCTTTGTATAACTGCTTTTTGCTGACATAAATACCATGTTAATAATAATAAGGACATAACGATTCACAGTATTACAGAGCTCTACATATATAAAGACCTTATATTGTTCCATTTCAAAATAATTCAGGGCCTCCGGCTTTCGTTGTCAAATGATTCTCCAGAATTTTATCAAAGATGACTTTTTTTTTTTTTTTTTTGGACTTAAATATCACTAACTATCCTCTTCCAATTACTTTTGTAATGTTTGAGCCCTCTGAGATGAAGATCCAGTTTCCTCTGTGTCAGCTAGTTATTCAGCATGTCCACGGCTCGTGGGGAGTGCTGAGAGCAGGACAAAGAACTTCCTTCTCCATTCCATTTATGATAGCTGCTGCCAGTGCAATGCTTTTTTCCTTGTTGGGGTGAATTTTTCATCTCCTCTTTCTGAATCTTCAGAATTACTTAATGAGGTAA
This sequence comes from Centrocercus urophasianus, assembly GCF_019232065.1. NCBI lineage: Eukaryota > Metazoa > Chordata > Aves > Galliformes > Phasianidae > Centrocercus > Centrocercus urophasianus. The sequence goes on from NW_024885532.1 coordinate 28,069,068, forward strand.
TTGTTTGGAGAATCATTACTTCATTGATATGATGAGCAGCACACGCAGAAAAGAAAACGCTGAATCTCTGTAGATGAAGATACCTTCTACTGAATGGCAGTGACAAATACCTCCTCTGGTTTTCATGTCATGTCTTACAAAGGACTATAAAGATGCCTTACACGTTCCTTCTGAATGCCATTTTCAGATGCCTGTACCAGTGACAATATGTAGCTGTTAAGGCTGACTGCCTTATGCATAGTCTCTCACTCAATTCTGAAGTGTCAACAAAAGCAGACTGACCATTATAGAAAATATGAAGTTGGTGAGTAATGACTAGAGAGCTTAATTTATTGGTCTTGTTTTCAACCTGACAGTTTCAGTTGGTGTCGAGTGGATCTGTTATTATGAGAAAAAATGAATAATCATTCCTTAGTCATCACATTCACATCTTCTTTATACTAGGTATTTAACATTTTTATTTTATGTTTGTAGTTTCGTGTTATGATTTTTAACATTCTCAGTATTGTCTCCTACCTCGGTCTTCTGTTTTCCACTTTTGGTGATCCTTGATCCTAGTCTATTTTTTTGCATCGATGTGGTCATCCAAATTTCCCTTCTTCAAGCTTTTTCTAGTTCTACATTTTCATAGGCGCTACCAGCTGCAGATTAACCCACACCTGTTTCAAACAGCAATTTGGACTGACTCCATGTCAACAGAGTAGTTGGTGACAACTAGCAATTTTTGGTCTAAAAATGTCCAAATAGATTTACTTTTTCCTTGCAGTTGTTATGTTAATGGTTCTAATGCCACAATATAGAGAATGGCAGTATGGCAGGCCAGCTGCTGGGAGCCTGGCTAGCAGCTCTGGCATTTGCCAGGTTTGGCTTTCTGAAAGAGGAATAAAGTAAAGGTCTGCAGTACTAGGGGAACAGAAGGCCACACCTTTTTAGGTAGTTCTGTCCCATGGAATAAGAAGCACTGTTCAGATATTTCCAGACTGACACTTGTTATTGTTTCTGTGGAAGCACCTTGATCCTTGTATGATCCATCATGATGTGTCCATCGTACCGCATCCTCTATTAATCATAGTTGGTACTGGGCGGGGTTATCTTCATGGTGGTGCTGGTAATGGATAATCTTGTTCTTCCAAAGTGCTTATCCAAGATTCAGACTTGATGTTTTTTTCACAGGATCTTGTCATCCATTTTTTGACCAGGCAATACAACATTCCCCTTCCCCTTCATCATCCCTTGGCAGCAACATTTATTGCCTAGAGATGACATGGGGTTGAAGCAGAAAAAAAGAGTCCTTCATAGCAGTGGCCTAGCCTGGTCCACATGAGGATTTTACTGTCCATTACAGCAAATGACACGTGGTCAGCCTTTTATGCCTCATCACGGCATGCTGCTGAATCTTAGAAGTTTTGCAGGGTGCACGCATCCTGCCAGAATCCCTTTGAAGAAGTGAAATCCAGTTCGATTGTGTTGCATGCTTCAAAGTATCAAAGCACTCCTTTTAAGAGCATTCTGGGCTGCTGGCTGAAGACTGTTGCTGCTTGTGAAACTCCTAGTTACAAGCAGGAGTAGCCAAGTTTTCATTTGGGTGCTCTACTTACCCTCCTCCTCTTCTCCCCACACTTTTCACTCTTTGCTTCCACTACATTTCATGCCTTGGGACAAAAATTACGAAATACCAAAGGAATACCGAAGTCCTTCACTGCTGGTAGATGGCAATGTGCTTCGCATGGACAGCACGAAAACAGTAAGTAAGCTGGAGGATGGATGTGACAGGACTACTATAAAGGCACTATTAAGGCCTGCACTGTGAACACAGCTGGGTGTGCTGACACTGAACGCATATGAATCCAGCTGGGTAAAATCTCAGTACTCACTTGCAACAGCCATGGTAATGCAGATATAATGACTTCAGTGGGAGCTGGATCAGACTTGTGTTTTGTGCAAGTGTGAAGAGAAACTTTTAAAACTGGTTACTAATGGTTAAAAGGATAATGTTTGAGAGCATAAATAGGTAATGGAGTACATCAACAATCCTATAGCAAATTAAGGCACTTAGTTTTGCACCATGTTAAACACCAGATTTGCTTATATGCACAAAATTGTGTGACCAAGCTGTTGCTGAAAGACTGGACAGTGGCAGTTAAATCTATCCACATATTACATTTTCAGGCGCAATTCAGCACAAATCTGCTCAGGATTTCAATGGATTCCATTATCCTGCCAGCAAGAGATCTGAGAGTCATCTGTGTAAATTGCCAGAAGTCAGTGCCAGTGTCAGTCAGACCTCAAGAACATAACTGCGATTTAAACGATGCTCATGATGATAGTGTGCATAGTTTTGTGTAGGCTGTCTGCAGGGAAGAGGAATCCAGGCTAACTTTTATCTTTGCCTGAATAACGTAATCATTCCTCATGTCTCATGTTTATTGAAATGCAGGCCAAAATGAAGCACATGGTTAACTGCACAAAGTGTAGCTCACTGGGTTAGAATAGAGGCTTACTGAAATCCAAAAGCAAATCTAAGAACAACACAAAGCATTGTTAGACAATGACTGATATAATGCTATGTAACATCCTCTTACCTCTGGTTTATTATGCAAGTCTGCTGTACGCTTCAGCCTGAAGGCAAAAATGCAACTTTCATTCACCCCTTTTACGCTGTGTGAGACTGTCATATGGCAGCCCTTGAAAGTAGTCAATATTATGATATGACAAAAGATTTTTAAAAAGCAAAAGCAGCCAATGACAAAGTATTCAAGTTGATATTTGTGCTCTTTTCTTTTGAGTGTTTTCTCCTCTAAGACAAATAAAAACACATTGAATTAAAGAGCACTAGTATTCAAATTTTACAGAAAAAAAAAGTCCGGATTTCTACATGAGACCTTTTGGGCCAAATGTAGGACTACTTAAGTGTCTTGCTCTAATGCAGTTCTTCATGTTTGAATGATTCAAGGCAGTTCTGGCTGCGCATCCAGAAGGAGGTCAGTGTGTCATATATGCTGTGCCTTCTACGTCTGTCTAACAGCTCATGGTAGCTAAACTAACTTCCTTGGGAGATGTCCTACTGAGAACCAGAAAAAGCTATTTGCAGCCTCTATGCTCTAAGAAAGAGTCCCTGCTCTTTCTTCCTTAACTCAATGGTAATAAAAGCAGCTTGGACAAATTCGTAAAATTCAAAATTATTGAGTTCAATATTCCTCTGTACCTACCTGATATGTATGTGTGGTTTGGGTTCATGTATAGATATAGAATTGTGCTGGCTCACTACAGCTAGACCAGAACTGCTTGATCTCTAAAATTCATAAAAATCTGAATAGGGTTTTTTGAGGAAAGTCAGTTTGTAGGAAATCTAACCACAGTTTTAATTCTAATGTATTAATATGGTTTGCTAACCCAGTATTTTTCTTCTTATAAGTCACTGCTTCATAAAGGTTATCAGAAGGAGCAGAGTTTTGATCTATGTGTGGAAGATCTCACCTTTAAAAGGAAAAACGCATTTAAAGTCTCTTTCTTCTTTATCTGTACCATAAGAACCAGATAAGTTTCTAAACATACTTATCTTGCTTATCTTCCTCCTGTTTTGCCATAAAGTTATTTCAGTATAACTTCAGTACTTATGACTGCCTTTGCTTTGGTGGAAAAATATACAGTTAACAAAATTTTAACTATTTAGCAAATTTTTTCATTCTATACCTCCTGTGCAGGTAGTTAGAGATTTCATTCTGGGTGAAATGAGAGTTGTGTTAATTTGTTGCTATATTTAATTTACTTGATGATACTGTAATTAATGAGGTGCTTTACAAAGAACAAAAATAATACGTTATTTTTTAAAAGCTCACAGTTTAGACTGAGTGATCAGCAGTCATCTCCTGTCTGTTGATCTGTCCTGTCAAATGATCTCAGACTGGGTCTGTTCTTTACCGTCCAGTCCTGAGACAGGAGTAGAATATGCAGGGAGAAGTTTTAACTTTGCCAAGGATTAAAAACAAGGTAAGAGGACTTAAATTCAGCCTTTCAAATCTTGAAATTTTTGTACCTAAGACTTCTCTTAAATGTGTTTTTATGTGTGGATAATTGATCCCTGGAGGCATTCAAGGCCAGGTGGGATGGGGCTCTGGACAGCCTGACCTGGTGTGTAGCAATCCTGCCCGTGCAGGGGGTTGAAACTGGTGGGCTGTAAGGTCCTATCCAACCTAGCCATTCTGTGATTCTATAATGCAATGGAACTTTGCACAGACATCTGTGGCATCTGTGTAACTTGTCAAATATTTGTAACTTGTCAGATGTTTCTATTTGTTCATTTATTCATTAATTCATTATTTCCTCTGTTTGCTTTTAAGGGAATATTCCCTCCTGTATGAAAAGTGGTGATAGACTGAGAGGTAAAAAGGCTGAATTCCTTCCTTTGACCCTTTAAGGGGCACGATGCAAGGAGTGGATATCTTTGCACTTATCAAGCCTTTGTGCCTCACATCATATTTAAGAAGTTAAGCACTCAGAGGTCAGGTCTATGTCCACATAGGCAAGTGTAATTCCATTGATTTTGTATAATCAGCCACCCTTGAATTTTGGATCTAAGAATACTAGCACTAGTTCTGAATTAGATAATGTGTGAATTGAGACATGGACAGCCATCACCAGAAATCTGACTTGTTATTACTCATTTTATGAAGGCAATTGAACTCAAATAGAGACTTCCAGGCATCTTGAGATAACCTGCATTCGAACGAGTGAATAGGAAATCAAAACAGCCTGAAAATAGCCACCAAGGACACTGCCTGCTGGGGAGAGGCCAGGGCCTGCTGCTCTGCAGGGGAAAGGGAACTTGGAGCTCACCACCAGCCAGGGCTGTCCCACCACATCCAGAAGAGATCTATGGAGCAGGCCCATTATGGTATCCAGCATCAGATCACCGTTCACTCAGCAAACCCACACTAAGGAGAGACATTCAGCTCAGCAGTAACTTCTGAGAGAAGGAAGGAGAAGAAGGAGATTCTCACGTGAAGTTTTTTTTTTTCCAACAAAAAATGCCAAGCCTGTGGATGACATTTAGTTTGACTTACTAAGGTTGCTTTTCCTTGGAAAAAAGAGAAGAAGAAAAATCTCAAAACGTCAGGTATTAAATAAGAGATTATAGAGGGAAACAATTTGTAGCAATTACTCTCAAAGACTAGAAGGCCAGAAGAAGCCATTAAGATGATGTATTATGACCTTTCATGTAGCTCAGGCAAATTTTTTGTACTATTTTGTATTTGAGTAAAAACACAGAAATGTCTCTTTTAATGAAACTGTCAATGTCAGTTTAAACACTTCCAGTGAGCTGGGATTCAGAGCACCCTTTAAGAGTTAAAAGTGTGTACGTTGTCTGCGAGAAAAAGAGCTCTTCATTGTTGGTGTTTTCTTTATCACAACCTGATTTATCTGTCCTTGAACCATCTCTTTGATAAGCAAAATTGAGTTATGAGGCAGAGCTTACAACCCTTCAGTCCTTGTCATGGCTCCTCCCTGAACTCCCATTTTTCAAGTCTTCTGAACACCTTGAGCAGGATTTCGTGACACATGGTGGCTTGCTCCTGTCACCTAAAAACATAATTTTCTGTCCTCATACTGCAAACTTCCTTTGTTTATGTATCCTGGAATATTTCATGTTCAGATTGTCCTTTCTGATCTCAAATTCTTATCAGACTGCAACTAGTCTAGGCTTCCTCCACCTGTATGTATAATCTGCATTTTATATTCTGTGTGAGTTTACGTTTATGCCTCTTGCTCCATATATTGCCCATCTGAGCACTGCTTAACACAGTTCTCTTTATCAGTGTCAGAGCTTCTTCTCTTTTTCCCATCCTTTACTCTGTGATCTGTAAATCTTATCTGCAAGGATGCTGTGTTTCCTTCCTGGTCACTGAAAATAGTGTTACACACCATGTGATGGAACCCAGATACCTGGAGGTGCCCATAAGAAACACAAACACTCAAAGATTATTTATTTTGAGTCATTCTTTGTGATAAATCACCCCAATAATTTTTAATCCATTTATCACATGAACATTTTCTGAAATTCTAGTTTCTTAATCAAAATATATGACATCAAGTCAAATGTTTTCTTCTCTGCTGACATTAGATCAATTCTGTTATCTTTATTGACCAGCCTTTCCTATCATAAAGAAATTCTAATTTAGCTGAACAAGCTTTAGTTTTTGTGAACTCAGTGGATAGGTATTAATAAAATTAACTTCCCTTAGAGGTAGTGGCAAGAACACTCCATAGCAGAGGAAATATCTTAATACCTCTGTTGATTTTAAGCTACTTAAAGAAGTTTGTGTACCTTAATTTCCCTTGTTAGGAGAGGGTGTGAAAGAGCCATATCTCTCTGGATGGAGGAGGGCAGAAAGGCCCTATGTTGGTGGGAGCAGACTCCCATAACTCTGAATCTCTTTTCCAGCAGGAAACATATGCCACAGTCAAAGAGTAAGAGATTTACCATTCCTTTGACAACTTTTGTGACTTATTCATGCTTTCACAGCCTGTAAAGCAGACAGAAGAGTGGAAGTCTCTAAGAGTTACAATACAGGCCCCATGCATGAGCACCTTGGATTCCTCCCCCTCCCCAACTCCTCACTCTCTCCTAGTGTATAGATAAGACTACTTCCGGCAATGGCAGCAAAATTACCCCTTTGTTGGAGGCACATATCATCACCTAAAACCTTCCAGTACAGAGGACTGTTAACTGGTAGAGGGGAAGGATTAAGCAAGTATAAAGAGCCTCAAATCTGATCTGTAGAATTAATATGTCAGCTTCAGTAGGTAGACCAAAGGACATTTTGCTTGTGTAGAGTCTGTGGGATAATGATAATTTAAATATTCAGCCCAGGTGCCTTAAAGCAGCATGAGTCACAGGCTGTGAATGAGCAAAAACTTGCTTTGACCTTGAGCACTGCAGAAATCAGTTATGGACTATACATCAATCTTAATTAAAGGCTTGTTGCTGTAAGGTGCTATGTATGCTGGCTTAAAGCCTAAACTGTTTAAGGACCTGTTTAACTGTAAGCATATGAGTAGTGCCAGTGCTGTCAGGGGGACATTATCTGTCATCCACACATGAGTGGTCTGCTGGAGCAGAGGAAAAATGTTCAGCTTCCTGTAGGATCAAGTGCTACAACAGTACGTGGCTCCACAGTGAATTGTAAGTTTAATCACTGCAAAATATTTCTCTTCTGGTACCACTTTCAGGACAGCTATTGATTTCATATCTTTCAGTATGTTTTTGTACTGTAATTATGACCTTACTTTCATCTTCATCAGAACAGAACGTGAAGTAGATATCTGCCAGGATGAGCATAGGAGGATGTGAGAGATCATCATTACTTTGTCAATAAATTATCTTGTATTATTATACGGAAACTATATTCAGTTAGAAATATCATATAATGCCATGATTTGCTAGTGTTTGATATGCCACATAATATTTTTTGGTTAAAAAATTGATTGTACATGCCTGCACACTGCACACTGTTTTTTAGTTGCCTACAAATGATTGCCCCCCAGCAAGTGAGCACACTGAGCTCATCTATTTGTCAGTAATCTCTTCCTTTTGAGATCTCTAGCACTATAATCCCTTACTTTCTACATTCTATGGATTAAGTCTTCTTTTCCAGCATGACAGACTTTAAATAACTTAATGACTAGGTGTCTGCAAAAATCCCTTGCCTATATTACAAAAAACAATACATGGTCCTCAGTGAATACTGAGAGTGTAAATCAGCATTACTCTTGCTGTTTATAACATTAAAAAAAAAAAACAACTCACAATTGAATTATAGTCTTATGTTCAGCCATGAACCGTGAAATTAGCAGGTAGTAGCAATGTACTGAAACTCGCACCCTATAAAAAGGATCAAGACTAAAAATGATCAAAACAGTGTTTTATGAAACTGCCCTTCACATGCAGTGAAGTCACTGCTATGTCACACAAAGGGAAAAAAAGTGAAAAGTCAAATCTATATTTGATGTCCACTGGTTATTAAGTAAAGACTGTATTTGGTCTTTAAACAGTAAATAAATGAAAAATACTACTGGGCAACCTTGTATTAAACTTTTTCATTTCTTATATTCTTTTATGAATATGTTATTGACTGTTACTTCTATGTCACTGATAAAAAGCGCCTGCAGGAAAGGGTGAGGACTAAATCAGATTAGTTCAGAGAGTGTAAATCTCAGATAACAAGTGACGTTCATGGTAACGTTCCAGAAATACATAAGTACAACCTCATGCAGAAATGCCCATCTCTATGCATCTTTACAGCCCTAAGCTCTTGCAGAGTCAGCAATGGCCATGTTTCATTGTGCAGTAACCTTGCTGCTGAGATGGAGCTGGAAGGTGCCCACCAATGCAAAAGCCATAGAAGGGTGGACAGACAGCATCAACCACATCACTGCTGGGCAAGGCTGACTGGCAGTCACATTGGTGCTCACTCACAAAAGGCTGTGTGCTTGCACAAAGTAGATGATGAGATCCTGGTCTGAAAGGAGCAGGACTTCAGTTGTTCTCCTAACCTCTGTGATTTTGACAGCATAGCTCTCTTGTAAATGGGGGAATCTGCTGCTCTGATGATGATGAAATATGTAAGTGGCTCCTTGCTGAGGCTAGACACCCAACCCTCTTTTGAAGGAATAGTTTTTCTCAGACTGGATGTCCAAGCTGACTGCACTTTAACTTTGGTTCCAGCCTTGCTTTACTCCTAGAAGTATTCCTCCCTTAATGTTTTTAATCACATGAATAAGATGAAACAAATTAGGATCTGTATGCAGCTTGGTTCTCTATGATTAGTACATCCCACTTGAATCCAGCATGATTTTTCTGACTCTCCCTCATGCTTTTGAACTTGGTTCATTTTCTTAATTTTGCATTGGCCTAATTTACAGTACTTGAGGCCATTGTCATCCATTCTGTACATATAGTAGGCAGTATTTAATGAGTTGCTATAAAATCCTGTCCTCCTTTTATCTTTGGAACTTCTGTTAGTAACTTTAAACAAGCAATATTTATCCCTAAAGCAGATCTATTCTCTGTGGTTTTTTGGTTTTTTGTTTTTTGTTTTTTGTTTTTTTTTTTTTGGTGGCCTTTTTGTAGGTCACTGTTATTCTAAAGCTTAATTTTGTAGCTATTATTCTTCATAAAAAATAATACCTAAGAAAATGTAGCCTTAACTAGGGTTTTATTTTAACCTGCTAACATGAAGAAATCAAACAACATCATTCCTAAATATTAGCGGGAAGAAAATATTAAACTGCTTTTGAAAACAATCTCTAAACTCTGCTGGGGGCATGGATTCACCAAACAGGGACCTGACATACAAAGAAAATGTAAATTAAAAGGATTAGTGAAGCAGGGCTAGGTTTGATGAAAGCCATAAAATTCAATGTGCATACATCTAAGCAAAATTCCTGAATATATCTAGAAAAGGCAGCATTAAAATTCTAAGATTAAAAATAATGTTATGTATTTGGCACTTCTATCACTCTTTTATCCATGGCTCTGAAAGCACTCTGTGAATAATGATGTTTGATATGTTGAAGAAGTCAAATTTTTCCTCCTGGCAAACTGAGGCATTCAGAAGTGACTTGTCCAAGTTCAAACACAGGGTGTGAGGTTGCAAAGGAAGAGGTTGACAGGTGGCCCTACAAGATGAAACCCTGTATTGCGTCTGCCTGGAATGGAGTTAATTGGGCCGTTAGTGAGCAGTGGTTGTACAGTGCCAGGACGCTCCTCCTTTTCTACTCTGCACCCCTAGAATGTAGGCCAGGGATGGGCAAGAAACTGGAAGGAAATACTACCAGGACAGCTGACTGAAGGTGATTAAATGTGTGCTCCATGCCATATGATGTTGTGCTCAGCAGTAATATCTCAGGGGAAGAAGGATAGGAAATAGTCATGGTTATGGTATTTGTCTTTCCAAGTGACCACTATGGGTACCAAGGTCAGCTTTCCAAGATGTGCCTGCAGCCACCTCTGCCAGCCAATGAAAAGTACTGAATAACTTCCGCATTTTATTCTTCTTGTGCATGCAGCTTTTATTTTAATATCAGGCTTTAATAACAGTCCATGAGTCTTCTAGCCTTTCTTCTATTTTCTTTGCAAGAGACAGGAGTGAGTGAGTTGTAGTTTGGATGGGGTCATAGAATCATAGAATCTTTTGAGTTGGGACCCTTAAAGATCATCTAGTCCAACTCACCTGCAATGAACAGGGACACCAACAGCTAGATCAGGTTGCTTAGAGCCCCATCCAGTCTGACCTTGAATGTCTCCAGGGATGGGGCATCCACCACCTCCCTGGGCAATCTGCTCCCCAGTGCTTCACTCCCTCTTAAAAAACTTCCTAATATCTCATATAAATTTCCCCTCTTTTAGTTTGAAACCTTGTCCTATTATGGCCATATCCCACTAAAGAGTCTGTCCCCTTCTTTCTTATAGCTTCCCTTTAAATACTGAAAGGCCATTCTCAGGTCTTCCTGGAGCCTTCTCCAGACTGAACAGCCCCATCTCTCTCAGCCTGTCTTCATAGAAAGATGTTCTATCCCTTGAATCATTTTTGTGGCCCTTCTCTGGATGCACTCCAACAGCTCCATGTCTCTCCTGTACTGAGGACTCCACATCAGGACGCACTACTCCTGGTGAGGCCTCACCACAACAGAGAAGAGAGGCAAGATCACATCCCTCACCCTGCTGACCATGCTTCCTTTGATTCAGCCCTGGATATAGTTGGCATTTTGGGCTGTGAGGGCACATTGCTGACCTACGTCCAGCTTCACATCCACCAGTATCCCCAGGTCCTTTTTGACAGGACTGTGGCCAAAATTTCATTCCCCAGCCTGTATTGCTAGTGGATGTTGCCTTGACCTAGGCAGAAGATCTTGCACTTGAATTTGTTGAACCTCTTGAGGTTCTCCCATGCCCACTGCTCAAGCTTGTCTAGATCTCTCTGGGCGGCATCCCATCCTTCTGGTGTGTCAACCGCTCTCCGCAGCTTGGTGCCATCAGCAAACTTGCTGAGAGCGCACTAGCTCCCACTGTCAATGTCAGCAATGAAGATATTAAAGAGCACTGGTCCCAGGAGGACTGAATCCTGAGAATCACTTGCCACTGATCTTCATCCAGACATTGAGCCACCCACCACCTCTTTGGATACGATCTTGCAACCAGTTCCTCATCCATTACACAGTCCACCCATCAAATACATATCTTTCCATTTTGGTGGCTCGACCCATCTGTAGCTCTGAGCACCAGTGCATGTATTCAGTGCTTGAGCAAAGCACTACCTTCTAGAGGTAGATCCTAGAGGTAAACCTTGAGCTGGCACCTGAGAAATCATATGTAAAAAACCCCACACATCTTCAAAAACTCTTAGATGAAAAGAAAGCTGATACTTTGCTATGTAAAAAGTGAAACACAGACTAAAATTTAGATGAAATAAATTTAGTGGTATCAACTATCTAAGTGGAATAATCAACCCATCAAACATCATCACACAGTAATCAGCAGTCTTGCAACCTTCTGTAAAGATCTCAGTAGAGGAACTTCAGCATAACAAAGTGTTCCCTGGATCAGCAATCAGACAATATCACACACGTAAGATTCATGTGTTTGGAAGAGAGTAGTATTTTCTCTGTTTTTTCAAAGTACATTAAATAGCAAGTAAAATCTATAATAAAGCAGCGTTACAGATCTTGTTTTTACCCATTAACTCACAATAACACTGAAGAGAACAAAAAAACAAGAGCACAAAGCAAACTGTCAGCCATAGTACTTTTTCATGACAAAGCCAGTATAAGCTTTGCTGACATTAACAGCTTCCTTAAAATTCATCTCATCTTCTTAGCCCTGAGAAAATGTGCATAATTCATTTTTAGAATGTTTTAGGGACATTCCTAGCCTAATAAAAGCAAACAAACCGAAGCAGTCGCCTTTGAAAGTATTCCAACTTTATCGTTATCATTTTCTATAACTGAAAGAGACTCAAAATACTATTTACAGATTTTCTTCATATTATTATGAGCATTTTGGCATTTAATTGTTCGCCTTATCTGAATATATCTTTCAAAATCCATTGCAGGATTAATAGGTGGCAAAAGGAAAATCAATCAAATCCCTTGTCCCCTTCAAGTTTTATTTCAACAATAAAATCCATAAATATAGCAGGAAGACTGTCAGGTAGAGGTAAAATTTCATTTTAACTATTTTTGATTCACTATGTTTCAAACTGACAGTGCTTGTACCTGGTTATTATTGTTTGACAGAAATAGTTCTCATTTTAAGATAACTTAGGTGAAAATGATTTCTATTTGAAATACTGCAGCACCATGCTGAACAAATGCACTCATTATAAGGCACTGCATCACATATTGGGTTAAGATCTAATGTATAAAATTGCTAATAAATTACAAAGCTATATTTTAATAACTGCTTCATTAAGTGACAGGAGTACAATAGGTCACAGTTTTCATAGTTTATAATGCCCTCATTTTCTATAATATATACTGCTCATCTATGAATATGTATGTAACCTATAATCATTTATAAAAAGAATGTCAGAATAATCAAGTGATATTTGGGGATCAATTATTTTCTATATCAATATCAACTTGTTTCTACACATGCACATACAGTTGAAGGAAATTTTACAAGGAAAAAGGTAAAGTGAGCTAAACAAAGGCTCTCTTCCTTTGTACGCCCTTTGACATAGTCCAAAAGTTTTTTTCAGGTTTTAGAAAGACCTTTGATACCCACTTCTTTTGCTGTTCTGTTGTATATGACAAACGCACTGTCTCACTGCCTAAAAATGGCTCATGCAAAGGCTTCTGCTGTCCTTTTTGTCCCATGCTTTTATTTTTTTTTTTTATCCTATGGTTTTTGTTCTCAGCAAGGCAGAATTCTCTTCCTGATTCCTAGCAACATCCTTAGAGATCCAGAAAAATATCAAATCCCAGTCACTATCTTGGCTGCATCTGGAAACAGCAGCAAGATGACAAATTCTCCAGATGCCAGATGTAGGTTGAAGCTCACATGTGGAAAATTCAACTTGGTTATGGTTGCTTAGCCAGCTGCTCTAGCTGCAAACTAGGGAATCAGCATGTCCTCCTTCTGCCAGAGTGCATATGCAAATTCTTTAAGATCCTTTCTTATATTCAGTCCTAAGGTTCAAGACAGTTGGGGTGGAGGAATCTTTGTTAAACAGGGAGATTCAGAAAAGTTAGCATAGGTGTGTGGGCATATGATGAGGCAGATTTTTGTTTACAAGCAGCTGTAAATGGAAAACACATGAAGGAGGTCTGTAGGCCAAGTTCTTCTTGACACAGTTGTTTAGATGCCTTACAGTGCACTTCTGGGAAGGTCTTCTTTCTGCTTAGGATTTATAGACGCGTAGTCTCAGCACATGTGACATCCTGATCATGAAGGCTGGACCTCTAAAACCTCTAAGGTCATCTATTCCAACCATCTTCCTACCACTGATGTTGCCCACTAGACAGTGATTCCCCCAAGAAGAGATCTTAAGCCTGGAGTCTTGAAAAATCTGGATGTTGAACTTGAGAACATAGTTTGGTTTTGTAGCTATAAGACAGAGAAACCAACCAGTTTGAAGAGAGAAATACATTCGCCAAATTGATAACTGAACAAAATAAAGAAATATTTCATACTGCAACTGCAGCTTTAAGAGGCAAAACTAACCTTAGCAGAGTCAAGGAAGCACTTCTCTCTTCTGGTTCAAGAATACCACTGGGAAACACTCCTGTAGCAATGTTCAGATGAAAGAAATGATAATGGAGATGCTAGAGCCACATGCATAGTGTTTAGTGAACTTTTCTCAAGCGGCCACATAATACACTCCTATACTTTAAACTTTGGGGAAATAAAGTAATACAAGTCTGATTCTCTGCCCACTATTTCAAGTTTTACAGTTAGTAAAACTCCACTGGCTTTGACTGAAGCAAATGAGAGGATAATTGACTTCAGGGTCTCTGCTTTGAAGACTTAACAATCTAATTTTGGAATGGAGCAAACAAAACAAAACAAAACCCAATTAGAGAGGAAAGGAATACAAAGTCCCTCAGGTTATGCTCATGTCTTTACTGGTTCTGCTACATGTCTTTAAATAGAAGCTCTAAATCACCACTGTATGAACATCAAGGATAGGAGGAAAGATATTTGCTATAGTTATATGCTACAAGAGCAAAAACGCCTATTTTTTTTTTGCATCAGTACTACAGGTAATTTCTGCACACATGATAAAATTGTGCAGGTTACGTTATTGGAGACATATGCAGAAATATCTGCAACTCACCCTGTCTTGTTTTTACCAAAATGAAGAGCTGATTTTGGGGATCAGGTGACTGAGCACCACCTTTTCACAGAGCTCAGAGCATTCCTGCAGGCTTCACAGAAAGGCAGATGCAGGATCTCATGTTTTTATTGGTCTTACCATCTGCCGCTCTGATGGTTATGCCACTAATTGCACCAGAGCTCACTAATGCTTGTAGTGCTCTACACTTGGAGGTGATTATTAAGGTAAAAACCTCTTCATTTACACGTAGCTTCCTGGGGAAGCATTTCAGGAAAGAGTAAACAATATTCAGAGACATGGTTTAGCGGGCAATATTGGTGGGCGGTGACATTATATGATCTTCAATGTCTTTTCCAACTTTAATGATTCTATAATTCCATTCTGTGATTCCCTCTAATCCCACTTCATGTAACAGTTATGGTAAAATCTCATGCATTGCATCGGCAGTATAGAAATTGTAAGGAGAAAAGGAATTCAATTTCTGCCTTTTAGAGCTTGCTTGTCTGCTTGTAATCACGAACAATTTTTTTTTTAAGATTAAATTCTCTCACTTTAGCTCAAAGCCTTTACAGTTTCATTCTTGGGTGTGATATTAAATTTTAATCTTTGAGGATATTGAAATGTATTTCCAGCAAAATATGGGTGTGATGCTCAAAACAGGTCTTGAGACAACAGAGAACTCCTAGAGTGTTGTGATTTTGCATGTTTGCCTTCACTGTCAATTGAGTAAGCCTTTTTGCTTTGCTGTGCTTTTTTTTTCCCTTTTTTTTTTTCTGTTCTTCAATGTTAACATTTCAGCACTGCTTTAAAGTCAATAGACTTCATGTTCTACACCTATCCACGTATCAGCGGCTCCTAGAATACAAGAGAGCAGGGTCAAAGCTAATAATTATTATAGTGAAAGTCTTTTCCCTTAAACCTACGTGTCATGCTTATGAATGTTGGGATTTTTTTTCAGCTGAAATCATTAGTGTGGTTAGTGCTTTATCTAGAGCTTTGCATGCTCTACAGTATTTCTGATAGTAAGGATAAAGGAATCTGCTGAATCAAAGGAAAACTTAAATCCAATCAAAAGGTTGGGATTTCACTAGCAGATATCCACCAGAATGTTTGTGCTCTGACACATACCCATTTGAAACTCATTTCTATTTGCATCTGACTTTTCTCCCATATGTTTCACAAGATTCATTCATTCTTTGTCACTGTCTGAACTGGAGGCTTCAAATTGCTGCCAGACATTGGGGAGTCAGAGGTACAAGGAGGGAAGATAGGTTAACATTGATGAGAATGTCTGTGTTTAATTCTAGAGTTTAGTACTTGCATGTGCTTAAAGCCAGAATATTCCCACTGTTCAGTTGAGTGTCTGTGTGTCTGTGACATCTCTGGCATTGTACTGTGTTCTTTTTATATTATTGACATTGTCAGGTTCCAGAGATAGGAATTTATCCCAGGACACACAGAGGCTTCAGATTGATCGTTGTCTTTCCATTAATATTAGAGGGGTCCTGGATATTTCCTGGTTCAAATGGGAGGATTTGTTGGGTTTTTGGTCAACTTTTTTGCAGTGCAGACAAACGGAAGTACCTGTAGAGATTGATTCTACCTATGTGGGATCTGATTTGTCCTTTTTGGGATACCTGTATTAAAATCTTCAAAGAAAAAGAAGATTAAAGGGAAAAATAAGAATGACAAATGTTGTTCTGATTTACACCATTCAAAAATTGACCTACTAAAGGTCTGCATGAACTAATGAGGTTTGAAATACTCCTGGGTTCCTAAAATGAAGTGTCACCAGAAAATCGCAATAATTATATGTATGTATTCCTCTACATCTGGAAACTCTGAATAAAAGGTTTTTACTGGTGCCAATCTGAAAGGGACTGAATCTCTCTGCTTTTTTTTTCTTGCTGATCTTTAAATCAAGGTAGCAATTAATACAATTAAATTCTCGATAAAGAAAATCTATTTGAAAAAGAAACCCGACAGCAGTTTTCAAATTTCCCTTGAAGAGCATTGCTGTAATGGCTTCTGCATCTGGTTGTCAACGAGAGATGGACACTTGCTAGGGTCCCAGAAGTTCGAGGTGATCTGAAACAAGAAATAACAATTTCTCAGAAGCATCCACTTCTGTTGTTCCAAAGCAGCATATATATCATCTAGGTTTTGCTCACCATCTATGAATCTCATGAAAGTCCAATTACTTCTCTAGAAGAAGATTGAATTGTCTCATGTGTCAAAGCAGACTAAAATTCCCAGCAAAGGCTGCTGGCCCAAAAATATTTGAAAGCAGACTTCAGTCTCATCACACCCAAACTACCTTTATCTCCACAGTCACTGAGCACTCTTAGTTACCTGCAGGTCCAGGCTAAACAGCAAGTTCAGCCTCATCCACAGCACATTGCTGTGGTGCCAGGGACACATCAACAGGTGCCAAATACAGCCGGCCACTTGTCGCAGTCCAAGCTCTTATTCATATGAGGAGCTGCATGGGGATAGTGGCTAGACTGAATCTACCATAGTCCAGTAGCCTGGAAGACATCTAGGCTTTTCCAGATTCCGTTTGTACATGGGGTACCAGCTACTCCCATGGAGTTGTTTGAAGCTGAGGCTATGTCAGATCACTATGTATCCATATTGTCTTTTCAAGGAGCCCCACTTTGGCTGTTTGAGTTCTGCCTGTAACAACATCCTGCCCTGCAACAGCCATACCAGGGTCCTTCCAGGTGAGAACATGGGTCTTTCTTTTCTTTATAGATGGATGGAAGGGGAGGTTGTAGAGGGCCAGATGCAGTAAATTGGCTCAGGATTAAGCTTTAACCACAGAGTTTGCATGAAATTGTCTCCAGACACACCAACTGAACAATGCCACTGACTGATCTGAGAGTCTTCTGAGAAGTGAATGGTGTCAGTACATATTGAATGTGGTTTCAGGTACACATTCAGTGGGATTTGGAACTCAAAACCATGGGGCAGGGTGTGCTTAATCCTACTCCAAGCCAGATTGTTATGCTGGAAAAACAACATATTCTGCTTCAGGCTAACTTGGAATTAGTGTACTAACATTTGTGAGGTCTTGACATTTTTTTCCAATCTGAGAGCTGTTATGTATCACAAGGTGAATCTGCTTCCACTGACATCCACTAAAACTTCTTGGTTTCAATTAAGCCAAAGCTTAACCCTTTACTACCTTTGCTGGTTGCAAGACTAATGTGCTATTCAAAATGATTTTTGAATGTTATATTGCTTGAACTTTTGGAGTATAATGGAGTATGATCCTCTGCAGCTGCAGCACTTAGCACTTGACTTCAATAAGTTCAAAGCTTTGGAAGAGGGCAGTCTTCTTCCAAATAGTCCCAAGCTGTGACTTCTATGCCACTTCCGGATTGTCCAGTGATACTCCTGACATCAAAGGTACTGGAAAGCAGGATACAACTTGTTTTCTGTTTTTCTGGCTTTCAGGCAGATAGGTTTGGGGCATAGTGTTTACCTGGGCTGGTCCGTTTTCCCAAGATTATCTTCAGCACAACACTGGGCTAATGATGCACTATGTGGCAGTCTCTCAGCATTCTCTGTGTTGTCCTTCATTATATACTATAGGGATGCTTTAATATAACCACAATGTGTAGTGAATCCAAAGCCTTCTGTTGTCTGATTGAAGGCTGCAGTTCACTATTTTGATGTCTAGTTACATCTAGAGTTCAGAATTGAAACCTGTCCTGCAGTGGATTGTTGCAATCTTTTTGTATGGATTATTTTTTCAGCACTTAAGTCTTCTCTATTGTTATCCTTGTGCTACTGTCCACCTCCAATGCAGAATCTTAATCAAGATGGAGGTCAAAAGAGAGCAGAGGAGCAAAGCTCAACTCTGCAAAGAAAATGGAGCTTTCAGCTGGATGTAGATTGAAAAGTCCCTGACTTCAAGCAGCATTCACTATAGGTGGACGTCCCCAGCTCCCTTCTTGGTAAGATGCTGTGTCATCACATTAACATGATCAAATAGCTGCTGGTGGAGATGATGTGTGCTACCAGCCACAGTGCATGGAAGCTGGGAGAGTGTCTTACCCTTTGAAATCTGTGCTGGAATTTAACACTCTCATTTAAGCATCTTTAGTTGCTCAGCTACATCAGTGTTAGCAGCCTACAAGTAGCCGAATAGATTTCTGTGCCTTCCTGTTTTTCTTAGAAGCCTGTTGTCTCTCTGTTGCTTTACTTGCCCTAAAATCAGGGATTTATCACAGTGATAACTCCCATGTTCTCATTAACCTACGCTGACTAGCACCAGCTAACAAACTATAACAGATACAACCAAGCCTCAGCAAAGAGCAGTGGGAGGAGAGAAGAGCTGAGCGCAGGGCATCAGCTGAGAGCAAATCAACCTGCACCATTTTGCTGCTGCCCTAGGCATCAGCTCCAAAGATAGTGACTGTACTTTTCCTTACTTCCCAGTTGCTGCTACAACTGTAATGGTGTCCTTAAGAGAAAGGACTGGTGCATACAGACATGTTGGTAACAGGGATGAAGATGTCAGGGATGGATGTTCATACATTACAGCATTTACCATGCTGTCTACCTGGATGTAATGAGCACCAACTAAATGTAACTACTAATCCTACTACATCTGAAATCTTTATGCTTTGCTGGTAACTAAGAATATTTTAAACCACATTTTCTTTCATATTTTCTCCTTCTTCTGCTTCTATTTCTTCATACAAGCAGCTCCTGCTGCAATAATAACTGTGTGGTAAATGAGCAGATTTAACTCCACATCAGCAGCTGAAATGCTGGTACCTTTTTTGTATTAGTTGGCCTGGACTAAGACAACTGGACTAAGTTGTCACTTTCAAAGAGCTTTGTGTTTGTCTGTCTTCTTAATTTTGAAGTAGGCTCCCTCTCAGCAGAGGAGAGAGGAGAGGAATGTGCAGAGAAGCTTCAGAAATTCAATGGAGAGGTTTATTCTTAAAAATGAATTTTTAGAAGGGTAATTTCAAAACTACTTCTAAGAGAGGAAGACCCATGTCTTTCTTGTGAAAATTTGTAAATCAAAACAAATCATAGTTAGACTACCTGGGTAGAGTCCAATAAAAAAGCTCTTCTGTGAACTGTTTCAAATCCGTACCTATTGCTTAAAAAATGGCTCATGCTCTGTTTGTGTTTATTTCTACAAAAATTAAACTTGATAAACAGAAAAGTTGTAAATTACACTAAAGATAATCCTGGTGATATAAATACTATAAGCCTCTTGAATCTTGTCACACAGAATCTTGTTTGAATGCCATTTTCACACATGTGAGACACACAGATATAACAGTATCAGCCAAAAGCATCTGTGAAAACGAAAAGAGCACATATCTGTCTCACCTCTGACAGCCTGGTGCACAAAGAATGTAAATTCAGACACAGCAATGCAGCACCTGGGTGTGGAAAAGAGAGAAATATGAGAGGTACCATGAGTGGGTAGCAATGAGTAGAGCTGGTGGACTCATATTCCTAATGAAACTGAACACTTCACAATATTATTCTGTGATTTTGACTTAACTGGGTCTTTGTTAGCTACAGTTTTGAAGCTCTGTAAGCTGACTACCCAAACCAGTCTGAATTTTATAGACCATTTCAATTATATCTCTAAAACAAAATACAGGTACCTGTTCCAGTAACCCCATACATTTAAACAACTGCTTGAAATATGCACAGCTGAATAAAATCTACATCCATTTTACAATATTTGCCATGGCTGTACTGGGAGGAGTGATCAGATTCTCTCCTCTGCTCCTGGTTTCCCAGAGCGCAGTAAGCAAGCGTGGAGAAGAAAAATACCTGTTATACAGGCAAAGGGTTAGACAACAGGTTTACAGGAGGAGGAGGTGCCTGGGCAGGCACTGGAACTTGAAGCTTGCCAACACGAGGAGGAGAGGACTATTGGTCTGGGAGTGAGACTGTTTGGCTAGCATGGAAACTAGCGTTACAGAAGAAAACTCAGGCTGTTTGGTCAAGGAAACAGAGCTTTAAAAGGATGAGTAATTGAGACTAGGACTGATTAAATGAGTTGAATATTAGGAAGTAAAGAAAAATCCTATAAATCTTAAAGAGAGTAAAAATAACTCAATAAGAATTGAGAAAAAAATGAGTCTCATGAGCAGCTCAGCACCTCTTAGCTCTAAATGGCAACTCCAGGCAGCAGACATCCCTTATTTCTCCCTTCACTGGCTTCCCATAATTGCCCAGATGGAGGTACTTATGTTGGTAGAAGACATTAACTTAGTACTGATAGCAGTCCCTTCACAAACACAAGGGGATACCTCACACCATGAAAGATTGGTTTTGTTCACTGATGAATTAGAGGTGTGTGGTTGCTGGCTGCTGGACTTGTAAATCTGGGATTTCTTGCATTTATGAAGAGCCTAAAGCAGGACTGGGGTCAGGGGACTGCCTTCTTTGTCTTAAGCAAACATAATGTCTTTGGCTCGAGAAACCTACAGGCTTCAGAGTGAGCATTTGAAAAGGTTCACAAAACATTTACCCTCTGCATGTACATCAGCATCAGCTATTGCTCATTGCTCACTGTCATTCATTCATTTGTAGTCATTAAATAAGATAATTAAAATGGATGACTGAAACACACTTAGGAAAAATTAGAGTGCACTGACTACACAGGGACAGAGGAAAAACACATTGGCCAAGGCAGTTCAGCAGCTGTATTTTTCTACCTGCAGCACTGGTTAAAAGGCATGGGTACTGTCATGTTTTGCATTACAATTGCAACTTAGCTCTTGAAAGCACTGATTATGCTATGTTTCTATAGTGCCAAACCCTTGGTTAGCTGAAATGCTGGCAATATCATTCCCTGCAGCAGTACTTTCACAGTATTATCTTCTAGGAAATAGGATTTATTGCTTAATTTTACCTGTGTTAATAGATATGGATTAATTTTGAGCAAAGCAGACTAAGGTAAAGAATTAAGAAAAGAAAAACTCACCTCATTTTGGAGATAGCTACGAATTTGACACAAATCATTGTGTAAGTATAATCAGCTTTTTTTCCAGTCAGTAATTTTATCCAATCTTAGCTGTGTGCTTGACCAAGACTGGAGTCAAGCTCTCCTTTTAATTTTTTTCTCCTTATGGATCTACATGTTAAACTCCTGCTATATGACCAATTTAAACAGGAAATAGGAGAGTTCCCAAAGTATTAATTAGATTTTTCTTCCAGGAAAAATCAAGTCTGACTTCAGTGCTACCTCCTTCACAGATCTAGAAGTGATAGATCTCATTTCTTGAGTGAGTTTTTTTTACTTACTAAGATCTAGGGAAAATTTGAATGAGGAAAGGATGAAAGAAGGCTTCTGTAGTCCGAACTGCATTAGGTGGCACAGGAAATCAAGCAGAAGAGGTAGGAAATAAGCATGGCTGAAAGGAACTGCTGGTCAAATTGAGGGGAAAGGAGGAAAAGTAAAAGCAGGGACACACGGCCTGGGAAGAATACAGAGGTGTTATCCATATATGCACAGATGGAATTAGGAAAGCTAAGGTGCAAACGGAACTGAAATTGGCAAGGGGTGTAAAAAATAGCAGGAGGTAATACAGGTGCACTGATCTGAAGAGAAAGGTAAAGGAGAATGTACCCACTCCGATAAATGAGAAGGGAGAATTGGCTTCAACAGACATGGAGAAGGCTGAAGTACACGACAGGTTCATTACCACAGAAATGAACTGGCTGTCAGGCTTCTCATGTCTCCGGACCTCTGGATGGGGGTCAAGGAAGCAAAATTTAAGGTGCCCTCCAATCTAACATAGTCTATGATTCTGTGATTCTCTAATCACCCTTATAGTCTTCAAAGAGAGTGAGCAGGCAAAACCCAGAGACCCTTCTGCCAAATCTGTTCCTGTTTGCACGTGAAATGATCACATACTTTTCCTACCCTGAATTACAAATAAAAAAGTTTGATTCCAAGAAGCAGATTGAAAATGCAAATTTCAAAATAAAACACAGATGCCTACACCTGATTTCTCCGCTTAGCTTTTTTTTTTTTAAGTGAAGAAGCAGGCACTAAGACATCACTTATCTGTTCTAAAGGTAGATGTCTAGAGGAAATCACATGAATTGTACCTGAAATTTCCAGTTTTCTCTACTCTTTATAAAAAGCTTGTGGATGACAAGCTCAATTGTAGGCTTATAAAAGTAAATGGGATGAATCCAACCTGGTATTACAGAGGCACTGTGCTGATGCTCTGAGATATGGATCAGAGTCAGTGGAGAAGACAGAGCTACCAATATACATTTTTTCCAGCATTTGATACTGTTTGAAATACCCAAAACTTTATGTATCCACAGTCCATTTTTCCACTTTTCAAAAATTTTAAAAATTCAGTTGGATATGGTTCATGAAAATAATCAACCTCATGAACATGATCACAATGATCTCCTATTTAGTATATTCATAGGCTTCAAAGTGAAAATTCTGGCACTCCCTGGCGTTTGACATCTGTTCCATCTGCAGTGCAATACTTCCAAATAACCTTGCTCATGATCTGGGAGTGTAGTGTAATTTCAGTGATGCACATCTTTTACTCTCAAGATAGGTTAGCCATTTGATCTACCTAAAGGGGAAACTTCAGCAAGTATGTATCATGGGTGGTGATGTAATTGATAACTTTTCTAATTGTGCAGCTGAAATAGGTTGATAAAATACTAGATTTATAGATATTGTTGTTTTGCGTCCAGCTCTCATATCTATATTTTCTATCTGGTGTGCAGAAAGAAAATTTGTTTTTCTTTTAAGTATGTCAGGCCGGTAAATGTATGTTGTTCGTGATCTTGCACAAAAGAGGAACATTTAATATCACTAAAATGAACAATGTACCACCAATTCTTTTGTGTGAGAGCAATCTGACCAAAAGCTTTTGTTCCACTGAAATTTATCCAGGTTCATCTGGGAGATAAATTTTACATTTAGCTTAGCTAGTTTACCCTGCTGTGCCTGGTATATTTACTGTGTCATATTCAGCATGGCTATCACTGCATACATAGTGCCACATATGTCCAGCAGGATGCTAATTAGGAGAACTACAGCAGGTTATGTGTTAAAAATGAGTTGAGAGCACAGGAGCGGAATTCAGGTCTAGTTGAGATTTTAAATCTTGACTCTCTTGAGGTCAATAAATGAAACTAGTTGGCTTTTTTGTAAGACCAAAGATTGTGAAGCAAAGGTTTGCACTTGGTTCTTTGTTAAGATAAGACAGCTAGAAGCAGAAGTAGGTTTATACAGTACTACTCTGGGCTCCTGGGATGGTTCAAACACAGGGATTGGAATGGGACTTCCTCTACCAAAGCACAGACCAGTACATTGAAGACTGTTCTGACCATGCAAATCTCATTTTCCTTCCAGAAAAAGTAATGCCAAGGAAACAAAACCAACAAAACACTCTCATACACGTCTGGCAGTTATTCTTTCATTTACATCTTTCAGCAACAGAAAAGAGCAGTTCTTAGTTCTTAGTATTGAATTTCATGTTCATTGGATAACAAGACAACTTACAGGAAAGAATATCAACAGTGTATTAGCTACAGTTAAGTACTGGCAACTCAAAGAAGAATAGGTAAGAAAGACAACTGAAGCACACAAATAGTAAGGAGAAGAAGCAGAAAACTCTTGGTTATATATTTAATTCTCAGGGTTACTCAAAAATCTTGCAGCTGCAGCTGGAATACGTTTTCAAACATATGAAGGACAAGAAGGTGACTGGGAGAAGTTGGTATAGGTTTCCAAAGGGAGATACTATTGACAAATCAGATACCTTCTGCTTTGAGATTACTGATCTGGTGAATGTGAAGATACCAGTGAATGCTGATTATCTTAACTTTTGTGAAGTTTTTGACACTATCTCCCATAACATACTCACTGAAACACAATTGAAGTACTGTCTAGGTAAGTGGACAGTGAGGTGCAGTAAAATCTGGCTGGACTAATTAGCTCAGAATTTTCCAGTAAAGGATTGGAGAGTCCTGGTGGACAAAAATTGTACTACTCCACTGCAGTGAAGAAGGTCTGCAGCTTTCTCATCTGCATTTAGGGAGGTTGTTGGCAGTAGGCTGAAAGAGGCAATCCTTTCTTTCTACTCAGAACTGGTGATACCACATCTACAGTGTTGTGTTCAGCTCAGAGTTCCCCAGTACAACAGAGACATGCAGTTACTAGAGAAAGTCCAGTGGAAGACCACTTACATAATGAAGGGACTGGAGCATCTGACATGTAAGAAGGCTGAGAGGGTTAGAACTGTTTGCTTGGAAATTAGAAGGCACTGAGGGGAATCTCATCCATGTATAGAAACACCTTGAGAGAAAAATGAAGAACACACAGCCAGGAGTTACACAGTCATTCTCAGCAAAGGGAGAAGAGGCAATGAGCACAAATTAATAATTGGGGAATTCAGTTTAAATGGAAGAAAAAAAAAATTACCATGGGAGTGATGGGTTCATGGAGATATTTAAAGCCTACTTGGCTGTAGCACTGGACAACCTGTATCTAAGCTTGCTCTGAGCAGCGAGGTTAGACTGTATGATTTTCCAGAAGTGTCTGCAAACCTCAGCTATTAAATGATTCTGTGGAATACAAGAATTTGTATTTGTGATTACTAATTAAACATTTATACCACTGATAGATTAAGCCAGTTTTCTTTAAAAGTGAGATGTCAGGGCTCTTTGACGTCTCTTTCATAAAAATAAACTTTCCATTTGGTAGAGAAAATAACAAGTACAGAAAATCAACTTTTCACAAAAAAAAAAAAAAAATAGTTTAAATATTTTATATTCATGGCTCATTCTTTGCTTGCAGAAGGCCTAAGATATGTTTAAGCTTCCATAAATGTCTTCATTTTGTAAGGAACAATGATTAGAAAAAAGCATAGACATTCCTTTTCTGCCTTCCTACTGCTGGGTGAATGTAATGTTTCATTTTAGTTCTGACAACTTCTTCAATTTACAGTTACCGGCTCCACCTGTGAATGAATTCTTTGTATTTCCTTGCATATGTCACTTTGTGTTCAGATTGCAGTGGGTATCCTGCAGCAAAAAAAAATTAAAATTTAGCAGATAATGCTAGTTGTTTATATCCTGAAGTGTTACGTAGTCCTTGTTGAATCAAGAATTTTTTGGTTTTGTATTTGAAACCTGAGGATACATATTCTTTTGCATCTTCTGGAAATACCACTGTTGCAGATCTTGATACAGACGTCCATAAATCCACTTAATTTCTTATTGAAGATGTGAATGATATCCTGATCTTCAGCAGACTTGTTCGTGTGCTCAGGAGAGATTTCTGTGTACACCAACTCAAATCCTCTCCTGGTGACAGACTGGATGGGACAGCTTTTCGAACACATCAGCTACACCCCTACAGATGGGACTATTAATTGTGCAAGGTACCTCCTGCCTCAGAGAAACAACATACAGTCTACCCAATGCTTTCTTCCCATCCTGCTTTTTGTTTGCAATTATATGTTCACTATCATTCTTTAATACCATTAGCGTTATGCAGTATAATGCAGTTGCAGAATATTGATGGCACTCTGAGTCGTGGAAAGGCCCAGAAAGGCTACTGTACATTATAAAAGCATTAAAGTGTGAGCAGTATGCAATAATGATGGAATTATGCTTATTCATTTCCTGCTGCTTTCTGAATGTTGCACACAAATTGAATACTAGATAATCATGTTCCTACCTGGTCGTTTTCTACCTTTAGACTCTATATCATATCAGAAACAACTGTGTTCTTTCACTGCAGCAGTTGTGTGGGTTTGATTAATAGAAGCTTGCATAAAGTACCAAACATTAATATCAAGAAGTACATTTCTTGTTTTCTTTGTTCTTTGCCATTTGATGAACTCCATTTTTACTCAAGCTCCGGTTTGTGAATTGGAAGATAATTCAGATTTCTACTCCAAATGGTCATTATTAGACAAAACTTTTTTTCCTTTTTAAAAATAATTTTTAATGAAGTAGTTGAAGCCAATAGAATATCAATTGCCTTATATATAACTGCATTTATGACAGGGAGAGGATAAAAACAGAAAAGAAGAAATGTATGTCTGGCTCAAACCAGATGTCCATACTCCCCTCTTTTCTATCTCGCCATTGGCAACAGAAAATGCTGTTTCAGGAGAGCATACAAGCCCTGATATTTTGTGCTGTCCCTTCTTCTTGTGCTTCCTGAGTCCCCAGATATTGTCAGAGGTGTTAGAATGTACATTTTTTTCTTTTTCTTTTAGCATCTCTTTATGGATTGGCTGTGCGCGAGTTGTCTGAGACCTTTTTGGAGCCACTGTTAAGGTGATCTGCCTTCACAAATTCTTATGACTATAAATTACAGAAGTTCACTACTCACTAGAAACTTACTTTCTTTTACATGTTTTAAATCAAGATCCTACCAGTTTAAACAGTTGTATATAATCCAAGGATTGCACAATTTGGTGAGTAATTGTTTCACAGCTTTGCAGTGTCACCCATAGCCCTTCCAATCTTCTCTAAAGACCATGTGATTGGGAATCTCTTCTTTGGCTCTTCAGCCTCTTCTCATAAGACATCTCTTCAGTCCTCTTGATCTCTTAGTGGCAGTACACGTATTTCCACATCTCAAGATGTGGCTGTACTAAGGTTTTCATAGTGACATGTTCTCTATTTTGTTCTCAAGCACCTTTCTTCTTCTTGATCAAACTTGATGTTTTGTCGTCATTCTGTATGCTACTGCAAACTGAACGACTGTTTGCATGCAAATCCTTCAACTGAGACACATTCCCAGGAGAAAGATTTAGCCCACTCTTGTTCTTCAGTGTCATATCACCTACCTCCAGAGGAGCTGGACAAGTCAAACAATGTTCCATGTACCCAACATGTGATCCCATGGGTTCTTTGTAGTGCTGTCACACAGCTAATGTTGGATATATTTTATTCTTAAGAGCTCTCACAGAAAGGCTCCACCACAGGCTGCTTCAAGGGCAATCCAGATTATTATTTTATGGCCAAGACTGCTTCACAGAAGGCAGACTGATGGATGCAAAGCTATAGGTGTCAGGTGAGTCACAGAAAAAACTCATAGACTGTGATGAGGTTTAGTTCACTTCCTGGTTCAGCTTCATAAGCTACAGAGCAGAGGTAGCCCTTCCTACAGTGGATGGTGCTGCCAACTCAGGTATTATAAGAAAGGAAAAACTGACTGAGAACCTTTCCTTGAAAGCAGTATATATGTTGCACTTCCCTTTTAGAGCAAAGATGAAAAGAGCTCAGTGCAGTGGGTAGCTTGAGACAGAACAAATAAAAGAGGTATTTACTGGAGAAAGATAAATCTCAAATTCCTGAAAACAGAAAATGTGTGGACCGTCTTTCTATTTTCACTAGTGTCACTGAAGGAACTTTTGAAATTAGTGTAATCCTGTACCCACTATCTATTCTTTAGAGAGGAGAACATTGAGGTGAATATGCGCACTTGCTGTTATTACCTCGTACAACAGTTCAGTATCAATCGCTTCATTTGGTGTGTTTATCAATGGCAAGTATTTATTTTCTTTGCTTATGTTTGAATAGTCTGTCTGAGTACTTTGGCACTAATTTGTCTTTTCAACTAGCTGCTTCTTTTGTACTGCATTATTTAGGGATGTTTTTGGCTATGGCATTGTAGGTTGGATGCAGACCCACCAACCTTGTATATTCACTCTAAGAAAATCATGACTGATGGCTTGAGGGAGAAATGGTGGTAATTTCAACAGACCTCAAGCACACTGTTATTGCTGCATTTTATGGCTGTTACAGTTTACTTTAGACTACTTGTTATTCTAGACACTGATGTTTGTTCTGCCTTTTTATTTTTATTTGTACAGCTCTGTCAACTTTCAGGGATAACAGCAACATAGATCTTTATACTTTTTCCCTCTTTAATTATTAATTAATTAGTTCTCAGAGATTTCTTTACAATGTTCTTTACAGATCTCCCTGATCATATTCACTATGAACTGTCCTTTGAAGAACTTACAGGGATATATACTTCCTGGTATGCATTAGTGAAAGGTATATATGTACAACTAATTTTACATCGTAGTCCTTCGGAATAGGTGAGACGGGATGGCCAAAGATGTCAAGATATGCTGAACAAGAATTTCATATGACTTTCTGTCAAAAAAGAAGAAACAACAGATCCCAAATGTCATTTGAATTAGCTGGTTTGTAGTTCATGTTAGTTTTATAATCTGGGTTGCCTTTGTCTTTCATTTACTGTTGCTGTGAACCAGCTTCCTTGATAGAGCAGTGTGATGACAACTAAACAAAGCATAGCAAACAGAGGGCTAGTAAGAAAAGACTTGATCTCACCATCACTGTTTATGTATGAGTTGGCAAATTCTATCCTTGCCTGGTAGAAATCTTCTGATTATAATTAGTGCCAAGAACTAAGTAGAGAGATGGATGTAGTTTAAAAAACAAAACAAACAAACAAAAAAAAAAAACAGGAAAAAAAACAACAGGAAAAGGTTTGCTCTTTGGATTCAATAGTGCTTTACAGCTGAAGTATTCTTTGTGACTTTACATCAATTAGAAAGTGAACAGTGTATTTAAGTGAAAGTGCAATGTAGAAAGTGATAAACCTTTTGTAGGAAAGGAAAAAGAAAAAACAAGCTAAAAGTTACTACTAAAAAAAAATTCCTTAATATTTCTTTTAAATAACTGAACAGTTTGCTGTGATCTTGGTATTTCATATCCAGCAGTGGCAGGGTAGGGGATCTGGTGATTTTCTAAGATCAGTTTCTAACTTATCTTCTATGATAAGAAAAAACTAAATTTTTCATTTAAATGTTTACTTAACACAGCTAAACTGCATTTCTATAAGACCTTCCTGACTCAAATCAAATATTCTCACTTTTCCATCAGAACCTAGAATTTCCTTCCCAAAAACTCAAACATTCAAGAAATATCTAAGAATATGGATCATGTCTGCTATTTCTCCAGGCAACAAAAGGGTCATTTCTGTATTGCTAAACTATTTTATTCTCATGGAATTCTATAAGATCTTAAGCTTTTCTTTCTCAGTCTGAATTCTGAAGGTGCAAGAAAAGCTTGTTTTACCCTCCAGAAATGATAGTAACGTTTAGGTGATGGTGCAATTACTTTTTGTAAGACAAATCTCATTATGAGCCTGAAGGAACTGGCTCATTTGCAAACACTGCTAACCAAAGTGCAGGGTACAGTCTGCATACAAAGCCCTCTGGAATTTGTATGATTTCTAAAGCCACTGTTCTGAGGAATGGAATCAAAAACAGAGTTACACAAAAGTACATGGGAACACAGTTATCTATACAACCTGTAGACTAAGTGCTGAGATGTGTGAAACTTTTGTATCACAGAATCACATAATTATAGGTGTTGGAAAGTACCTCTGGACTTTGTCTAGTCCAACTCACTGCTAAAGCAGGTTTCCTACAGCAGGTTGCACAAGAAAGCATCCCAAAGGGTTTTGTATGTTGCCATAGACAACTTGTTCCAGTGCTCTGTAACCCTCAAAGTAAGGAAGTTTTTTTTCATGTTCATTTGGAACTTTCTGTGTTCTAGTTTCTGCTTGTTTGCCCTCTGTCCTGTCACTGGGCACCACTGAAAAGAGTCTGGCACCATCCACTTGATTTCTGCCCATTAGATATTTATAAACATTGATTAGATCTCCCCTCAGTCTTCTCCAGACTGAATAGTCCCAGGTCTGTCAGCCTTTCCTCATAAGGAAGACACTCCAGGCCCCTAACCATTTCTGTGACCTTCCCCTGGACTCTCTCCAGTGGTTCCCTATCTTTCTTGAACTGTGGAGTCCAGAACCGGACACAGTACTCCAAGATGCAGCCTCATAAGGGCAGAGTAGAGGAAAAGATCACCTCCTTTGACCTGCTGACCAAATTCATTTTAACTCACCTTAGGTTCCCATTAGTCCTCTTGGCCACAAGGGCATGCTACTGGCTCATGGCCAACCTGCTGTGCACAGGACACCCAGGTCCTTCACTGCAGAGCTCATTTCTAGCAGATCATCCCCTAACCTCTGCTGATATATGCATTTCCTCCTCAGGTAGAGTTGCAGGTGCACATGTTGAACCTTATCAGGTTCCTCTCTGCCAAGTCTGGCCTGTCCAGATCTTGTTGAATAGTAGCACAGCCTTCTATGTGTCAGTCACTCTGCCCAGCTTTATATAATTATCAAACTGGCTGAGTGGACTTTCATCCAGCTCACTGATGAAGATGTTGGGCAAGACCAAACCCAGACCACTAGGTATAGGCCTCAGACTAAACTGCACTGCTGCTCACAACTCTCTGAGCTCTATCAGTCAGATAGTTCTCAATAAACCTCAGTGTCCACTCATCTAACCCACACTTCCAAAGCTTACCTGCAAGAATATTATGGGTGACCGTACTAAAAGTCTTGCAAAAGTCAAGGTACGCAGCATCTATTTCTCTCCCCTCATCTACTCAGCCTGTCATGACATCATAAAAGGCTACCAGATTGGTAATTCCCCTTGATGAATCCATGTTGACTACTCCTGATAACCTCCTTTTCTTCACTTGCCCGGAGATGGCATTCACAAGATGTTCCATCAGCTTTCTGGAAACAGAGATGAGGCTGATTGTCTCCTAGCTCCTATTGGAGACACCTAGTCTCCTATTTATCCTCCAGTCCTCAGATACCTCTCTCATTCTGCATGATCTCTCAAAGATGATAGAGAGCAGCTTGACAATCACTATTGCCAGCTTCCTCAGCACTTGTGGGTGCTGTTAGTTAGATTAGAGGTGCCCCAGCATTAAGAAATCTCGTTGTCTTAAATTCACATTTCCTCTGGTATCATGTAATATCAGGTCATTTCATAAAAGAGCCCAGATGTAATTTGTCCATCAGAAAGCAGCTATGTGATGGGACTGCATATTTGTTAGTAGCTGGGTCAGATCTAGTGTGTTCAGTCATTGAAAGGGACACATGAATTGGTAGTCATCACATCATAATTCAGATTTAGGGCTGAAGTCTATGGTCCTGGCCTTTACATATAAATGAGACAGGTATTGTATCTTCTTTATTACTCAGTACCAGATGATGAATAGAAGGGCCTGTTTTCTGCTATCAAATCTTTAATGGCTTCTAAGTCTATTAGCATCAACTGTAGCTGTCAAATCAGTCATTCAAACTCTCGTAAGCATAATAAATATTAAACACTTTTTCAGAGCAATTTTAATATGTTGTGTTCTTCAGCTGAAAAACTTTTTTGATACAGTCAGTAACACATGGGCATTACAGGTGGAAATGTTGTGGTGCTTGATAAGGATTAATGTGTTGTTTATTGTGTTGGAAATTAAGCCTTTTGAGCACCTTTACTGCTCTTGAAAAATCACTTATCAAGGTTCATCAATAACAATGTGTAAGTTAGATGTCAAAATCTAAGCATGTCATTCTAGACTCCCCTTTTACAAAGAAAAATGCACTCTAGAATGTAATTTTTATTACATATTTGAAGCCAGGTTTTCACTGTATCTGTCACACTAGGGATAAAATCCAGAGTCAGGTGTTGCAGACTATATGATGTCCATGTTGCTGTCACCCTTTTGTGAAAACTCACCAAATCTAGCATAGGCCCAATGTTCTGTAGATCTTTTGTGATGCCTCCTAGAATAATGTTCTGTAGGGTAGTATTCAGTTCAAAGTGACCAAAATTAGTACAGGGCTTATTTCATTGTGTAAAAACTTACTGGTTGTGCTGCGTGAAAAACAGTATGACGTGGGAATTGTTGGCTACATAAGGGTGTAAGGTTTTATTATGGGACTACTTTTAATGCAGCATGCTGTACTTCCTGTATAAGGAGGACCTGCCAAAAACACCTAGTGCTCACCTCTGAATGAGCTGGCTAGCCCTCAAAGAAGGGCATGTAGTCTATCCTTATCCTAGAAAGGATTGTGTTAGCTCCATATGTGTCTGTTTCTCCACTGATTGTAAAGAAAGCCAGGAAAATACACGGACTTGTAGTTTCCTAAACTAAAACTAGTGAATTTTTCCATACACACCAGAGACAACGTCTGACCTGTTGTCTCCTTAGCCTCTGTATGTGATATAAAATAGGAGTGGATTAGGCTAGGGCTTGATGGTATGGAATGGATTCTGTCCATGCAACTGAAGACAAGCTACCTTGCAATAGATCTCTCATGGAAAGACATAGATGAAGCAGTTCAAATCAGGAACAGGAATTAAGCAGTGTGGATTGCCAGTGTTTGAGCCCATTCTTTACAGCAATGTAGGCCTTCCTATAACAATTTTATCTGTGTGGTATGTTCAGGCATGCAAGACTGTGATCCTTTTAAGATTCCACAGCAGTGGAATTTGCCTTCTTTGGATATCCTTGGGGATATCCTTCCTCTTAGAAGAGGCAGCTGGTTAGAGCACTGTCACACAACAGAAATTATTTCCACATCGGAAGAAATTCAAACTCATATCTGCCAGGAACGTATTGTAAACACCAGAATGTAGACTGGACACAGGATAAATTTATATGGAGGATTTTTAAACTCTGTTCCTCACATACTGTGAAGTAATTTTATAAGAAAGTTCTCCCTGGCTTTTTCTTCCGTTGGCAAACATGCAGTGTAATTTTGGTGGCAGGTTATCATCTGTCTGGAAACTCCAGTGCTAATCTTATCACGTAAAACATAGTCATAGCTATTTTATATATTCATAGCTAGGTTTTCTCTCACAAAGCCATAGACAAAATCAAATAAACAAACGAAAAACCCACAAAGCAAAACCTTTGTCCAGCAAAACGTAAGTACATGTGTGTCTCCCACAGTATTCTCCTGGGGAAACTGGCTGCCAATGGCCTGGACAGGTCTACCTTTCCTTGGGTAAGGAACTGGCTAGAGGGCCATGCCCAGAGAGTAGTAGTTAATGGAGTTAAGTCCAGCTGGTGACCTGTTACAAGTGGTGTCCCCCAGGGGTCAGTACTGGGGTTCATCTTGTTTAATATTTTTACTGATGACATAGATGAGGGGATTGAGTGCACCCTCAGCAAGTTTGTAGATGACACCAAGTTGGGAGGTGGTGTCGATCTGCCTGAGGGTAGGGAAGCCCTTCAGAGGGATCTGGATAGGCTGGATCGCTGGGCTGAGATGAATGGGATGAGGTTCAACAAGGCCAAGTGCCGGTCCTGCACTTTGGCTGCAACAACCCCATGCAGCGTTATAAGCTTGGGGATGAGGGGCTGGATGACTGTGAGGAGGAAAGGGACCAGGGGTGTTGGTTGATGCTCTGCTGTACATGAAACAGTGTGCCCAGATGGCCAAGAGGGCCAGTGCCATCCTGGCCTGCATTAGAAATAATGTGGCCAGCAGGAGCAGCGAGGTAATCATCCCCCTGTACTCAGCACTGGTGAGGCTGCACCTCGAGTACTGTGCTCAGTTTTGAGCCCCTCATTACAAAAAAGACATTGAGGCCCTGGAATGTGTCCAGAGAAGGGCAACAAAACTGGTGAGAGTTCTGGAGCACAAGTCTTAAGAGGAGCAGCTGAGGGAGCTGGGATTGTTTACTCTGGAGAAGAGGAGGCTCAGGGGAGACCTCACTGCTCTCTACAACTTCCTGAAGGGAGGTTGTGGTGAGGAGGAGTTTGGTCTCTTCTCCCAGGCAACAAACAGAACCCGAGAAAATGGCCACAAGTTGTGCCAGAGGAGATTTACAGAATCACAGATTCATATCACAGAATCATAGGGGTTGGAAGAGACCTCCAGAGATCATCGTGTCCAACCCCCCTGCCAAAGCAGGTTCCCTACACCAGATTTGCACAAGTAGGCGTCCAGGAAGGTCTTGAATATCTCCAGAGAAGGAGACTCCACAACCTCCCTGGGCAGCCTGTTCCAGCTCTCTGTCACCTCACTGAAAGAAGTTCTTGCACACATTTGTGCAGAACTTCCTATACTGCAATTTCCAGCTGTTTCCCCTTGTCCTGTCTCCACACACTGCTGAAAACAGTCTGGCCTCACCACTATGACCCCGAACCTTATATATTTGTAGACCTGGATCACGTCCCCTCTCAGTCATCTTTTCTCAAGGCTAAACATACCCAGTTCACTTGGCCTTTCTTCATAGCAGAGATGCTCCAGGCCCTTCACCATTTGTGGCCCTCTGCTGGACTCTTTCCAAGAGATCCCTGTCTTTTTTGTACTGGGGAGCCCAGAACTGGACACAGTGTTCCAAATAAGGTCTTACCAGGGAAGAGTAGAGGGGGAGGATCACCTCCCTCGACCTGCTGGCCACGCTCTTTTTAATGCACCCTAGAATGCCATTGATCTTTTTGGCCACAAGGGCACACTGCTGGCTCATGGCCAACCTGTCATCCACCAGGACACCCAGAACTCTGCAGAACTCCTCTCCAGCAGGTCATCCCCTAATCTGTACTGGTGCATGCAATTATTCTTCCCTCGAACACCATTAGTTACAGGTCTCCAACTGGACTCTGCACCGCCAACGACGACCCTCTGCGCTTTGCCAGTCAGCCAGTTCTCAACCCAGCTCACTGTCCACTCATCTATCCCACACTTCCTCAGCTTTGTTATAAGGATGTCGTGGGAGACAGTATCAAATGCCTTTCTGAAATCAAGGTAGACTACATCCACTGCTCTCGCCCCATCCACCCAGCCAGTGACAACGTCATAGAAAGCTATGAGGTTGGTCAAGCATGACCTCCCCCTGGTGAACCCATGCTTACTACTCCTGATAACCTCCTTCTCTTCCAGTTGTCTGGAGACGGCATCCAGCACAAGCTGTTCCATCACCTTTCCAGGGACAGAGGTGAGGCTGGCTGGCCTATAATTACCTGGATCTTCCTTCTTGCCCTTTTTGAAGACCGGAGTGACATTGGCTATCCTCCAGTCTTCGGGCACTTCCTCCATTCTCCAAGATCTCTCAAAGATGATAGAGAGCTGTTCAGCAATCACCTCTGCCAGCTCCCTCAGCTGTTTAGATTAGCTATTGGGCTATTTAGATTAGATATAAGGAAGAACTTTTTCTCTGGCACTGGAATGGCTGCCCAGGGAGGTGGTGGAGTCGTCGTCCCTGGCAGTGTTCAAGAGGCATCTGGATGAGGAGCTACAAGATATGGTTTAGTGGCTTGTGTAATGGTAACGGGGATGGTTGGACTAGGTGATCTTGTAGGTCCTTTCCAACCTTGTGATTCTATGATTCTATGATTCTATATCCATAACAAAGCTTTACTGTATCTCCACGTCCATAACCTACACTATTTCTACCTCCCCTTGCTACAATGGTAAGAGAAACATACTGCTCCCGCTTCTGAACTGGAAGTTACGCCTTGATTCACCCTCTGTTCAGTGAATACACTATGCAGGTCTGTGCATATTGTTCCACCTTTCCAAGTGACTTAACAAAATTTTGAATAGACAACTTGCCTATCAATCACAGCTGTTTCCAAGGACTGCTTTGAGTGGTGTTTCAGCAAAGCTGTTATATGAGTATGCATACTGATCAGTCTTCCAACAAGGCCTGCCCATTATCTCCTCTGCCTGAGCAATGATCTGTATTTCACCTGAGAAGATAGTAAAAACACAAATATCTGTTTGCAAGAGAGACTAGTAGGTTATCAAACCTCAGTAGATTAAACATATTTTCTAAGTGCTGAGTGAGGGCCACCCTGTTCTCACCTCTCTTCCCTGTGTGTTTAAGCAATTGAGAGGGGTTGATTTTGGTAGTCCCAGTCTGAGTCACTAATTCCTTTCTGTCACTGTAAGAGGAATCCATTTACCTGAAACAAGGTTTCAGATTTTGCAGTGGAAACCAAGTGTTTAATTTTTAGTTATTGTCATGCTCCATAATGTAACACTAAAGTCCTTTCGCTTAGCTCAGGGCTTGAATTGTATCTTTTTCCTAGCAATTTCATTCACATTGTTATAAATTTTGAATCCACCAGAGTCAAACAATGGAAACTTTATGTATAAACCATGTGTGCTAAAGCTAGTTATGAAATACCATTGCTGACTATTACACATTATATCTTGAGGCCCTCGATCTCCAGCACCCAAATCATCTGCTTAATCAGTTCATTTAATAAGTGTGTATGCTACTGTGAATAGGTTTCTTCTTGCTATGGAGAACAGGGATGCACATTCAGATCAGGACAGAAGGAAAATCCTCTGGAGGCAGTTAGTGAGGCTGAACTGACATACAGCATTTCCTTCATAAGAAGCTTGGCCAGGAGACAGAGGGAGGTGATTGTCCCCCTCTGCTCTACTGTCTTGAGAACCCACCTGCAGTACTGCATCCAGGCCTGGGACATCCTATTGGAGGGAGTCTAGAGGAGGCCACTAGGATGATCAGAGGGCTGGAGCATCTCTCCTGTGAAGGCAGATTAAAAGAGTCCAGGTAGTTTAGTCTAGAGAAAGCTCTGACAGGAACTTATGCTGACCTTCTAGTGCTTAAGGGGAGCCTACAGAAAAGATGGGAAGGAACTCTTTATCAAGGAATGTAGCGATAGGATAAGGGGTAATGGATTTAAAATAAAAGATAATAGGTTTAGATTAGACATTAATTATAAATTCTTCAGTTTGAGAGTACAGAGACACTGGAACACGCTACTCAGAGAAACAGAATGCCCCATCCCTGCATGTGTTCAAGGCTAGGCTGGATGAGGCTTTGAGAAACCTGGCCTAGTGGGAGCTGCCTCTGCCCATGGCAGGGGTGTTGGAACATAATGGTCAATGCATTCTGACCTCAGCTACATGTGTTAATCCACTTCTTAATCTCACACTGAGGCAACTTTGGGATTTCTCCTTTGACAGTGTTGTGCTCTGGGTGAAAAGCAATGACTCTGTAAGGGCTAAATTTCACCTCTTGCATTCTTCAGATGTAAAGATCTCATCTACTTAACCACATAATTAATTTTTGAAGAGTTTACACTTGCAGCTGGGGGCACACGGTCCAATAAAAAGGTAAGTAAATATCACAAAGGTCAATTACTGGCCAATACTTGTATACAGATACAATGCATACCAGGATATTTTTATAGTCTCTCAGATGAAAAGAATTAACCTAGCAACCTCTAAATGGCTGATGTTTTAAAGCAAGCCCCAGTGATCTGTCACAAAACTACTTGTGAGAAGGATGGGGATATTTTCTGCACAGAAGGTCCTGACAATATTGATTGCTTGTTTTCCCTTTTACAAAAAAAGAATGCTCAGACTCTCCATGTTTTTTAAACAGTTTAACAAATCAGTAAACTCAGAATATTATATGAATCTCAGCATTTTACCTCCTTTACTTCAAAATATGCATCCTGGGCAATCTTGTTTTCTGAGAACTTGTAGGACCATATCTAAATTAAATGAAATTGAAACTCAAGTTACACTCCGATTTACTGTAACAATGGGAGGTGTTAAGTCTCTGCCGGTGCTAAGACTCTGTGTCTGTATGAAGAATGAACAATCACAGTTGTCTCATGCAATGATTGGAGCCAAGCTCTGCTCAAATACACAAAAGCTCAAATGTTTTATGCCTCCTTTCCCAAGGCCACACTCCCAGTGAGAATGTATCTGGTGTCATTTTTCCCTGGATATATTAGCTTCTATTTCTTCCCAACTGGATGTTATTTTGCTATTTTCAGTCTTATTTTCCAATCTTAAGTCTCTACCTTTTATCACTATCCTCACTGGTATTAAGGTACAATGGAAAGAACTTATCTGAACATGAAATTGGCTATAAAAGAAAAGCTGGATATCTTTATGGTCTCGTGTGATTTATATGAATCATAAAACATTCAGAAAAAAAACAAGGGAAAACTCTAGGAAGATCTTCAGAAGATAGTATTTTCTCCTTTCCTAGGTAATGGTCTTCCTTCTAACCTGCAGAAATTGTGGTCCATGAATATTTTTAATGTATCTTTCAGTCACCATAAGTGTTTTATTCCACTCTCTTGCCGAATCTTCCAGATGAGGAAGCAGAAATAGCATCCCCAAATGGGAACTGGTTAGCTATCATGATAGAGGGCTGACTGCTGCAGATACAAAAGGAGCAGAAGAAGCAGAAGGGCAACAGTGGGAACCCTATTACCTGGTTGCACTGAGGCAGAACCAACCCTGGCCTCTACCTGGTGTCAAGGGAAGCTGAGCAGCAGTGGTCTGTGCAAGACCCCATGACATATTCATAGGTGAGGCCATAGTACTGGCCACTGTAGGTCACTGTCCACTGTAGGTCACTGTCCACAGGGGTATGGGACTTCCTGGGCTGCCTGAGGGGCAGATGTGGGCAGTGAGGTAGCTATTATGGAATGTCTTCTAGGGGACTGTAGCAATGTGTGAGACTTATTATAGGGATGATTAAGGGAAGGCTGAAAAGTGATAATAGGGAGGAACCAAGGTAGTTTAGGGAAGAGTAAGTGAGAGAAAACAGGAAAAAGGAGCTAAAATGTTCTGATCGCATGCGAGTAGGTGGCTTGTTAACACACTTTTCTGAACATACCCTGCACCCAGACACAGCACTCTGGTTTGCCTTCCAATGAACCTTCTTTATATTCATGGGTGGAGGGTGGCTGTTTGATATGTTTGTGTATGGGAATTCTAAATGCCAGCAGAAGGGTGGTTTCCCAGGGAATTTCAACCTTTGATTTGAGTGTAATAAATATACATTGACTTCAAGGCAGATCGATAGCAGGGAGAGTAACGCGTCTAGGGTCCAACCACCAGAGAGATCACGGTCCTGGAGTCTATATACAGGAAGACCCAAGAGTTTGAAAGCCTATCACTGGGAGATCTCTGTTTTATTCAAGAAAGGGGAGAGATCCAAGCATGGAGTAGTGAGAGGACGTATGAGTAGCAATAGTGGGAGTGAGCCTTTATGTTGACAGGAGCAAGCAGCGGGAGGCAAGCCCTGGAGTCCACCAGTAGAATTCCCTTCTGATCAGCAGAAGAAGAGGAAGAGGCCTCCTCTGTGTATTTTCTCTCCATGTCTTTTTCTGTATGGCTAGCTAATCATAAATGTTTTGGGCTAGTGCTCTCTTTAGATGAGAACGGCCTTGACTATCTCCACTAATACAGTAACCAAACCTTCCATACAAACCATATCCTGGTGGCTCAACTACGTTCTGCTTTCATTCCTATTAGTATGAAAAAGTGTGTCCTACAGACTTACCAAGATGATTAGCTTCCACTGATCACATTAGAGCTAGACAGATCTCTGGGCTACTGAAGTATGATTACACAGGTGATTGATGTGAAATGGCTCCCCTTGCAAAACTAAATACCAATATAATTACTACTGTAAATAGTTAATCTAGGATTTAGAGAGAAATAGAGTTAAGGCAGCTTAATTTTTTTTTGTAAAAACTGTCGCTTCAAATCCAGCTAAATCTATATTTTAGAACACACTGCTAGGAGCCCAAACCAGGCAGTGTAGCAGATGCCAGTACTCTTTCCATCACAGATGAGATGTGATAAAGTATCGTTTCTAGATTTACCTGTCCTTCTATTTGTCATTCAATGCTCCTGTTGCCATGGAAGTCAAGGGAAGTTCTGACATGTAATTCATCTGCAACACTTGGAAACTGTCCAACAATGAACTATCTAGAAATCTCTTGCTTACTAGGAAGGCAGCATTTGTTCTTTGTTCCTTGTCTTATAACTGTTTCTGTTAGTGTCCTCTCAGAAATGATGGAACAGGATTTCAGGATTTCTGAAGAGGAAATTATGCTCTGAATAGCTCCTTCTAAGAGATGTTTTATCTCTAGCGGGAGGAGGATCACATCTAATCCAAACTGTTCCAGTGTCATCTTATAATTAACAGTTGAAATAGTATTTTCTGTCTTCTTAAGCTTCAGCTCTTTCAGTTTGTTCAGCTCAGTCCCTGCTTTCTCACCGCATCCCAGTGGATCCATCCTTATGATAAGCATAATCCGTAGAAGTCCTCCCTGAGTTCTAAGTTGGGATCCACTGTAATTAGTGAATAAGAAGCGACCCTGTAACTTGCAAATCACAACCATGTCAATGGTTTGTTCAGAAAGGAAAGATGGAAGGAGTAAAGTAGATAGTGACTGGAGTTTTGTCATATAAGGTTCAGAAAAAAACAGTAAATTTTATCTACAATGAAGTGAACGATGGTCAGAAAGTGAGATTGATGGCTAAACACACCAACCTGTTCTTAATTATGCTGCCCTTGTTCTTTCTTGAACTGCTTAGATGAGATCCCACTAATGCCAGTGCAGTCAAGACAAAAAGGTTTATTGTTTTTTTCATCTCAATTGGTAGAAATGGAGCCTTATTCCATCACTGTAAAAGTACAGCAAATACACTTAAATATTTCTTTTTAAAATGTTCAGATTCAAAAGACTTTCATAGAGTTATATGATCAGAATCATATAACTCTATGAAATCACAGAATCACAGAATTTTTTGAGTTGGAAGGGATATTTAAGATCACCTTGTTCCTCTATAGGCAGGGATACTCTCCCCACACCAGGTTTTCCTGGATTTTTTCGTTTTCCTGAATTCTAATTCAAGATTAAAGTAGCTGAAATGGGACAACTAGTTGAGAATTCTTGAGTTTTGTAAGAGGGTCTTGATTTCTCTAGGATGGATCTCATCTCTAATTTAAGTTCTGCCTTTATTTACTTTTTAAATATGATGAGGCAGATGTATGCACACATTAAATTCCTTTATATTCTAAGCAGTATAGATTCTTTTACAAGTCAAGATGTGTAGCAAGAGTGTCTCTGGTCTTAATTGCATGTCAAATAGTCCTTTGTTATTAAAAGAATCCCTGATGTTTACAAATTATGTTCTTTGTAATCATCTATATTCATCTGCAACTGGAAGGATGAAACAGAATGTTCTCTTAAAATACAGACGGGAATTTTGTTTGCCAAAATGTTGATCAGGAATACTCTCTAGAATTCTGATGGAAAACACCATTCAGTAACGAAGAGATTGCCTTGAAATATTTCTTTTAAGTTCTGTGGTATTTTGATGGATATGTACACCTGAAATGTCCTAATTATGTATTTACTAAAAGTTTTCAGGTTGCATTTAGGTTGATAAACATGAATCAGCAGTACAGAATAATAGAGCCTTGCCTCTGCAGAAATAGCAACATTAATAATACTTTTCTCCTGTTATCTTTATTCAGCTAGTTTATATTGATTAGAATTGCCGATAGTAATTTGGATTTCTTCATCTAATTTAAGAACTGAGAAACGTTTTCTAATATCTAAAGAAGCCTAAGGTAGTGCAACTAGCTTACTGAGAAGCAAAAGGAATTTGTAAGAACAGAATCCTTCTCTGAACGTAATGCCTTGTTTTTATTTTTATGTAAACTTAAACAGATACAAGAAGTTCAACAGCAGTATTTGATAGAGAAAATTTTCAGTTACAAGACACTTCTTTCAACATAGTAAGCACCTTAGCTCTGCATTTTCACCAGCGATGAACAAGAGCCTGAATGCTGCGCTCATCAAAATCTGCACCAGTGGAGGTGACCTGCTGCTCCACAGTTTCTGTGACAATATGATTGCTAAGAAAATGTTGCTCATGCAGTCCACCTTTCATAGGCCCAAACACATGTAAGTCAGAAGGTGCCAAATCCAAACCATACTGTGGGCATGGTAAGATGGTCCATTCATGACTGGCAATGCACTCCAGTCTTCAAACTGCTATGAGGCCTGGTGTTATCATGTTGCAAGAGAAAAGCTGTCTTCTTCTCTGGCATGGCTCTGGAAGTTCGAACCTTCAACTTAGTGCCT
The DNA here is from genome assembly GCF_019232065.1 of Centrocercus urophasianus. Taxonomy (NCBI): domain Eukaryota; kingdom Metazoa; phylum Chordata; class Aves; order Galliformes; family Phasianidae; genus Centrocercus; species Centrocercus urophasianus. The sequence goes on from NW_024885532.1 coordinate 28,111,184, forward strand.
TGACATAGAAGTTATAGTTGATGATTTGTCTGGGTTCCAGGAAATTCAGAAAGATCACCCCTTTCCTATCCCAAAAGACAGTACATATCACTTTACCCAGTGAGGCTGAGTCTTGAATATTTTATTTGATAGAGAATTCACATGATGCCACTCTATGGACTCTAGCTCAAAATGATAACACCACATCTCATCACTGGTAAGGATGCAATCCAGGAAACTGTTACCTTCAGCTCCCTATTGGTTCAATAGGTCCTGAAAAATTTGCATACAACCTTCTTTCTGATCCTGTGTGAGCATTTGTGGACCTACCTGCCATAAAATTTGCAATATTCTAACACTGTCACCATCATTCACAATGTATTGAAGCTGATAATTTCTTCCTCCTGGCTGGTATGATGTCATTGTTCTGGACTTAGCAAGAGAATAATGTTCATTACACATTGATGTTTTAGCTGCTGCACAGAAATGCTTACACTATCCAAAGGGATATTTGTCTTCTCATGCTGCCCTGCAGTTCAGGAGCAAAAAAGCTCAAAAAGCTGGGGACAGAACCAAGACAGCTGGCCCCAGCCGGTCAAAAGAGTATCCCATACCATATGGTGTCACAGTGAATAATAGAATTCAGGGAGTTGGTTAGCTGCTCAGGGAGTGGCTGAGCATTAATTGGCAAGTGGTAAACAATTGCGTTCTAAATTACCTGTTTTGTATATACATATTATTGTTTATTATTACTGTTGTTAATTCCCTTTTTTTTCTGCCCTGTGAAACTGTTTTTATCCCAGCCTATGTGCTATCTTTTTTTATGATTCTCTTCTTCATCCCAGTGAATGGTTGTATGGTCTGAGCTGCCTGCTGGGTTGAACCACAAAATCATGCTTAATATAATCACCAGGTCTGAGATTCATGAGTGCCTAAGGTGGCATCAATCATTAGAGCTTTTTAAAAACACACTGGATTTGAAATGGCTTTTATGGATAGACTATAATAACTTTTTAATGAATAAACCACTCACTGGATAAGGAATGGACTGGATGTTTGCACTTAAAGAGCTGTGGTCAATGGCTCAATGTCCAAGTGGAGATTGGTGTCAAGTGGCGTTCCTCAGGGATTGGTGCTGGGATCAGTGTTATTTAACATCATTGTAGGCATCATGAACAATGAGATCAAGTGCACCCTCAGCAAGTTTGCAGACAAGACCAAGCTGAGTGGTGCAGTTGACATGCTAGGGGGAAAGGGATGTCATCCAGAGGGACCTGGACAAGCTTGAGAAGTGGACCCGTGCCAACCTCATGAAGTTCAACAAGAACACATGCAAGCTTTTGCACCTGGGTCAGGGCAATCCCAAGCACAGATACAGATTGGATACAGATTGAGCAGAGAATCAAGCAGATTGAGCAGAGTCTTGAGAGAAGCCCTGAGGAGGATTTGAGAGTGTTGGTTGATGAAAGGCTCAACATGAGCAGGCAATGTGTGCTTGCAGCCCAGAAAGCCAATAGTATCCTGGGTTGCATCAAGAGAAGCGTGACCAGCAGATCAAGAGAGGAGATTCTGCTGCTCTACTCTGCTCTCATGGGATTCCACCTGGAGTACTGCATCCAATTCTGGGGTCTCCAAAACAAGAAGGACATCAAACTGTTGGAGCAGGTTCAGAGGAGGGCAAAGAAGATGATCAGAGGGCTGAAGCACCTCCCCTATGAGGACAGGCTGAGACAGCTGGGGCTTTTCAGCCTGGAGAAGAGAAGTCTCTGCAGGGACCTTATAGTGGCCTTCCAATGCCTGAAAGTGGCCTACAGGAAAGCTGGGGTAGGACTTTTTGGAAGGGCATGTAGTGAAATAGTTTTAAACTAGGAAAGAATAGATTTGCACTAAATATGAAAATCTTTACTGTGAGGATGATGAGACAGTGGAACAGATTGCCCAGAGAAGTTGTGAATACCCCCTCTCTGTAGGCATTCAAGGCTAGGCTGGATGGGGCTTTGAGCAACCTGATCTAGAGGGAGGTGTCTCTGCCTATAGCAGGGGTTTGGAACTAGAAAACCTTAAAGATCCCTTCCAACCCAAACTATACTATGATTTTATGATATGATATGATATGATATGATATGATATGATATGATATGATATGATACGATATGATGATATGATATGAATTACCTGGTGTTTCAAAAAGCACATCTTGCACATAAGAGAGCACAGAGAAACAGTACCATGAAGAGGAACCGCAAGAACTTAACCAGAGAAAACCAAAGAGTCTGACCTAACTAATCAGAGGACCATCACAGGACAGACATCAGTTTGATAGTCAAAAGATGACACCAGTCAGCGAGACAATGGCTCATGCTCTCCTAATGTCCTTACAGACTGAGGGAGCTACTGTCTACATGGGTGTGGGGCACATTACAGCACTGGTGTCCAAACTTTTGGCTTGGCAGAGTCATACTGAGCAAACAGGACTTGTCTTGGGCTGCATATAAAATACATAATAAGGTTAATATATATAATTACAAAACTTATTTACTGTATTTTTTCTTTAAACATAAAAAACAGAAAGCAACACAAGCATGAAACTAGGGGGATGTTTGAGCTTGTTTTGTGAAACCAGGCTGGTTTGATGGCAGCTGTTGCCATTTCTATTGAGTTCTCAAGGTGTTTGTCAGAGATTTTTGATGAAATATTACTCTTCTTGTGCTTCATCCTTGACAATGATTGTTCACAGATGTATGTACTGCCAAAAAGCAATGACATGAGTAAGGTATGACTCTGAAATGAGGTATATTTTTCTCTGGAAAGAAAAGTGTGGAGGCATTACCAAATTTTTCTTTGATTTGAATATCTGATTGCAACTCTATACATTCAATTCAAAAATTCACAGATAATGTATTTCTGTTAACTGAAAATGGAGTCGAAAACAAACAAACAAAATAAAAGCTTGAAACATATTTGAGAATTCCTTTATCAAAGCAGAAAGCAGGGCTGCATATTTTTTCACTGTACACAGAACTGTTCAGCCAAGACATCAATTGCATATTTATTGCATTCTTTCAGTGTTATTTGCCACAACTTGGGCTTACTGTAACTTAAATTTCCTTTCAAACATGGTTATGGTTAGAAACACAGCACAGACACATTGATTTTTACCTTGAAGATGCATATTTAACTCATTTAACTGAGTTGGTCAAATCTATCAAAAATGTTTAATCTGCAAGCTATTTTTAATCTTCATGTTCTGGTACAAATTTTCCTCTTGATTCCTTAAAGGACTTGATTTCACTTCGCAAATCATAAGGCCATTTTTAGAATTTTAACCCAATTTAGCCACCTTGCTTCAAAAAAGCAAATGACCTCAGAATCAGTGTCCATACTTTTAAGAGCCTCCTAGAATGGATGATGATTCAGTACTTTGGACTTGACAAAACTCACAATTTTGGTGACAATTCGCGTGACATGACAATTTTTAAAGCTTTTGAACATATATATATTTTTTTTTTAATGTTCAAAGCAGTGATATTTTATCAGAAGTGAGCTGCAGGTGGTAATTGCACCGTCTTCTATTAATTTTATAAGTCCCTCTTTTTTACCAAGCATCATTGGGGCACCATCAGTACCTACACCAGATATGTTGTCAAAGGTTAAAGAAAACCACGTTGATGTATACTTTTACTGAGATTTATTGTGTTTTTTAATGACATTAAAGCCATTCAGTGACATTTCATTTGTTATCGATACTTCTAATGAAAAAAGCAAGTTGCAGCACCAGTACTGTCATCTATCAATCACCAAAGCTTCAAATATGAAATTAGCATTTTCCTATTTCTTCAGGTCATACGGCTACGGTATGGTGAGACAAACTGATTTTAGAAAAATCAATTTTTTATTTTTTATTTTTTTAATCAGGACACATAGTATCAACCATGCTTTCCAGTCATTGCTCAGTAAACTCGCCATCAGTAAATCGGTTTGATTTTTTTTGCAATCAGATTTGCTACCATACAATTAGATTTTGTAACAGAGTTCTTTTGAGCTTTAGGGTTTTTTTGGTAACATTTTGTTGAGGTAACAGACTTCAGTTTTGCTATTTTGTCTTTACAAAGCATTCCTTGAAATACATAAAATTGGGCAGCATGTTTCTGCATATTATGTCTTTTCAGATTGTAATCTTGGAAAACTGACATTATTTCCTTGCAAACTGAGCATAGTGCCATGCCATTCGTCAGCACTGCACTGCATCTCCCGTGTCCTGAGGCTGGCATAGCCCGTTTGATCCCTCATTCCCTTGCTACCATGGTGACATGGCAGTAGGGAGCAGGCCCTGTGCCAGGATGAATGTGGCTCATGGGCCACAGGTGGACATGACTGTTTAATAGGATGGAGGGGAAATATATCCTGGGATTATGCAAGTCTTAGTATGGGGTGATTGAAAGAAGAATAAAAAGTGGAGAAACCAAGGGAACCTGATGAGGTTCAACAAGAGCAAGTGTAGAGTCTTGCACGTGGGAAGGAGAAACCATATACATCAGTACCTCTTAGGAGATGACCTGCTGGAAATGAGCTCTGCAGAGAAGGATCTGGGTTGACCATGAGCCAGCACTGGGTCCTTGTGGCCAAGAAGGCCAATGAGATCCTGGGGTGCATTAAAAAGAATGTGGTATGGCCAGCAGGTGTGGTGAAAGTGATCCTTCCCCTCCACTCTGCCCTGGTGAAGCCACATCTGGATTAATGTGTCCAGTTCTGGACTCTTTAGTTCAAAAAAGACAGGGATCTCCTCAAAAAGAGTCCAGAGGAGGGTGACAAAGATTATGAGGGGCCTGATGCATCTCCCCTATGAGGAAAGGCTGAGAGACCTGGGGCTATTCAGCCTGGAGAAGAAAAGACTGAGAGAGGATTTCATCCCTATTTATAAATATCTAAAGTGCGAGAATCAAGTGGATGAGGGCTGACTCTTGCCAGTGGCCAGCAGCAATAGAACAAGGTGCAATGGGCCAAAATAGGAACACAGGAAGTTCCCACTAACACGAGGAAGAAGTTCTTTACTATCAGAATGATAGAGCACTGGAACAGGCAGCACAGGGAGGCCACATAGTCTCCTTCTCTGTAGATATTCAAGACCTGTTCAGATGCCTGCTTGTGGGACCTGCTGTAGGGAACCTGCTTTAGCAGGGGCTTGGACTTGATGACCTCCAGAAGTTCCTTCCAGCTCCTACAATTCTGCAATTCTGTGAGGGACCAAAGAGCAGGAAGACAAGATTGCTGCAGAAGAGATTGCTGCATCAGGTGCACACAGGCTGGCTACAGAGGTCATGTAAAGCACTGTTCTCAGCTCTGATGAATAGTACTTCTGAATTTAAAGAAAAGTGAAGGCTTATAAAGGCTTCCAGGCTAAAGTGCCATTTTCAGATGCACAAACAATTTTCACCCAGTGAGATGTGTGTGTCCTTTTATATGCAAAATGCCATGAAAAAATAACACAGGCAGAGTATGCTCAGCCCCTGGGATCCCTTCCAGCATGTGTGCTCTGTTATTTCTGCAAGCCAAAAGGCATTACCTTCCTGATCTATGCCATACTGCTTTTGCTCTAGGCTGTTAACTCTCGAGTCCCTTGAATATCAGGAAATTCTGGTCTTTGTATCACAGAAATGTAACCTATTTATTTCTAAAAGCCTGGGACTAGGTGCTGAACAACACCACGGTGAATTTATAACAGTCCACTGAAGTCAGAGAAGAGTTTCATTTAAGTTAATGTAAATGTAATTAGAAACTGTTGTGGAGATTTCTGTTCAGAGAATTTGTTCTCTTCACACCAGTTTTCTATCTGTTTCTTTGTTCCAGGCATATAATGAGCCAATAATTAGAATGTGAAATGATCACATAAAGATTACTGATTGCCAGCTGATCATTCTGAAACATTCCTATTACAGTCAGCAAGAAAAACTATCCTGCTATGTAACAAAGAAAAAATGCCTTGCTCATACCAGAAAGGAGAGTAGGAATTCAAGGAAAGTAGGAGTAGGAATTCTTTGGGAGTTCTTGTGGAAATGCTCGATATTGCAAGTAAACTATTACACAATTTTTCCTTTATGGACACTAAGTATCTGCCCTATAATGGAAACCCTTGTGGCAAAATTAGCTTGTAACCTGACCTTTCACTTTTGCTTTTTCCTCTTCAGCTTGACCTACTCACAGCCTCAGGATCACTATATGAGTACACGCAATTCTAAAAATCCCTTGACATTACAAGCCTGTTCTCTAAATAATATATTTTTGCATGAATAACTCATGGGTGTACAGGCTTGTATAGATCTTTACTGTGCAGACTAAAAAAAGCAATTAAAAACACTGTAAGTAATAAAAGAAAATGGATCTGTGGTATTTAAAATGTTATCTGTTTATAGAATATGTATGGGAATAGAAGTAAGGATTGGCTGATGACAGTTTTGGCAATACTGGGCAGAAAAGGCAGGTGACTAGGAAGGGTGTATTACAGCAATCTGGTGTATGAATTAGGGATGGCGAATATGCAGCATGGACTGCATATGTAACCTTTAAATACAAAGATAATGCCAAAAGAATATTATTAATCATCAATTATCTGGCTTGGTTTTTTTTGTTATTGTTGTTTATTTGTTTGTTTTTAATTGTTGCTGGCAGAGGACATGTCCCTTTATTTTGCGTATATACATATGGTACAAATGTGAAATGTGGCTTTGTTTTCCTTCTGCAGTTTCTTCAATCCATTTTCTGGCTTTTCTGATGTTCCCTGTGTGACTGATAATGCAAAGAAACAAAGAAACAGAAAGAAGTTCTGTGATGCAAACATGCAAGCAGGTAACGATGCCACAGATGCAGCTTCTGCTATGCTGCTGATATTTTGATACCTCTGAATCCTACTTCTGCACTTCTTTTGGACATAAGCAGGCAATTTCTGATTCTAATTGGTACATAAATACATGTCCCTATGATTTCATTAAGCTTGTCACAAGTAAATTGAGATAGAAAATATTTGTTTAGCCAAATAAATTTCAATTTAGACCTTATTTGCTGATGCCTATGGGAGTTATGCAAGTAAAGGGAAACAGATACATAATGAAATGCAGGAAGCAATCAGTGACATCAAAGAAAAGCCTTCTGGAACCTTCAAACTTTCATGTGCACGTCCAGCTCTGCAAGTCTCTTTTAACACGTTCTCAGTAGAGAATGTCAAGCTTTTGGACTCACAGATAAATGACATGACAGAGCATAACCTTTGCTTCTGAAATATTCTGCCCGTTCATTAAAAGAAACCTCCTGAATTTGGAGTAGAGCGTAGGAAGAAGATAAATGGGAAGAAAGACATGATACGAAGAAAAAGAAGAATCAAATTTATTTGTTTGCATTTTGAATGTATAGCGCTCTGCATTTCTGATCAGCCATTGTTCAGACAGCTTATTGTTATTTTGTACTGATTCCTTTAAATAACAAAATTAAAACTGGAAAAAAGCCAAAAAAGCGCTTATGATCAGTTGATTGGTGACCTTATTTTCCTGACTCCTCTCTTTCCGTACTCTTCTTTCTAGTTCATTAAAGTTCAAAGACCATAAGAAAAAAGAGTCAGGCAGTAATTGTGGCTCACATTTTCTTTCCTGAGCAAGGTGGTATCTGGAGTTATGTTACAGAGCTCACTGTTCACACATCAGCTCTGCAATTGGACTCTCATCTTCTAAGAAGGAATGGAAGACAGACAAGTCCTGTGCCTGAAATGGTTCAGATGAATATCAACAGGATGTTTGTAAAGTGTTGTGGTTTCTCTTTATTTAATATGCTGAATTAAATATCTATTCACAACAAATCTCCCAAGGCATGAGTGCTTCCTTTTCTAAACATGTGATACATTACAACCCCTGTGCGATGTCTTCATCTCTGAAAGTGGAAGGAGATGTGTGAGTACGTTTGAGCACACTGGGCAGTAAGACACAACCAGCAGTCAGGAGAAACAGTAAGAAATTAGGAAGATTATTGATGAAGTCTATATTTAGCTGTGAGGATCTCATCTCCTAAGGCACCAAAGGAGAGGTTTCCTCCAGAGACAACTCTCAGCAGGAGCCCAACTGGTGAGCTGGGAGCAGCCTCCCCAAGCACTCAGTGAGGGGCAGCTCACTGGAGAGCCACCACCTGTGAGCAATTTTCCTTACAGGACTCAGCTCACACAGGCGAGCTCACACATCTCTCAGTCAAAAGAACAATCAAAGAACAGAAGGGCTGCATGTTACATATTTCTCTGTCAGTAGGACTGTAATACATCTTCAAATATAACTTAATTTGTTAACTAAAAACACTGCCTTTGAACATGATTACATGTTAATTTTAGTACGTAATCCACTAAATTTGGATAATTAAATGTACTTATAGACTTTATTCCCTATTTTGAATGATTACTATGATTTAATTTTAATTCCTTTTCCAGGGCTAATCTCATGTTTTGAATTATCAGTACCCTCAAACCTTGTTCCTACTCGCTAAGTCTGAATTAATACAGTTCTCCTTCCCTATCTATGCAAAACATCAAATTCCCGATTTCTCTCTATTCATTTTTTCTCCCTCCACTACATGCATTCTAACAAAGAAGAAAGAGAGCTGCATTCAAGCAGAATCCAGACTGCTGTGATGGCAGCAGTGACAGTGATAAATTATAAGCGGTGTTTTGGCTGCATGTCTCAACTTGCCAAAGATGCACCAGCTGAACTGTGCTCCTGACAGCTGCCATGGCCTGAAAAGGTGAGAAACCACCAACTCAGTAACAGGGCACTTCAGATCTGATTAGTTCTGCAGCAATGGTGCTTGATTATGCCCACTTTTGGCTGGCTGAGCTAAGAAAATCACAATTCCCCTTCTCCTGCACTGTCTCAGCTGTTTGGTGGTGGTCCTGCTGTCAGCTACTGTTTCCTCGGAGTCGCTCATGAAATCCATTTGGTCAAAACAAGGAGAATAATCGAAGAACAACTATTTAAACTCACCCCACCCCCTTCTACTTTGGACATAAATGAGTCAAGCGAGGCTTCATGTAGGCGGCTCACCACTGGATCTGAGTAGCAATCTCCAGTGGAAGGTTGGTGATGAGGAGCTGGGTTCATGTAAAGGTCTATGATGGCAACAAAACAAGAAGCAGTGCAATTTGACCACATACATTTCAGTGTCCATATCCTTTATCCACTGCATGCACTTTAGAGGTCAAGGTTCCAAAATCAACCTCAGGCATTAATTATCTATGAGGACTGCAGAAGTCAGATAATGGGGTAGGGAAGTTTTAGATGCACAGCAAGAGGTAGGTCAGTCAAAACAAACAGTCTGATTATTTATTTATTTTACCCTCCAAAACTGCAAAAATAAAACTTTAATTGTTACGATTGTGAAAAAACTCACCCATGACTCATTCATATCAGACACAGATACATAAGACGGTTGAAAGCAAGGAGAATATCTGTGAGAATTGAAATTCCCCAGTTGTCTCAGTAAGGGTTTATTCAGCTGCATCTGGATCACTTCAAGTTCATTGTGAATAACAATTATGTTCCTCAAGCTAATAAGTAAAAATAAAAGAAAGCAGAGTCAATATTTTACATGCCTCAGTAGGTACATCATTGTGTTAGTAATTTTGCATCATACGTTCATATCAGTAATGGTCACATTTTTGCTGGACTTCTTGGATACTCTAATCTCACACAGCAAATACTTCAGGATTGATTCTTGACCCTGCCATGGCCTTTCAGTAGCAAATCAGACCAACCACTTGTTTTCTCTATGATTCAATTCCCTTTATGAAAAACTGTTATGAAAAATGATGATAATATTACTTTCATGATTTGCATGCCATGTGAGTCTAAATGAAAGAATGGTAGCACATACACTAATAAAATAAGAAAGAAATTGCTTAGTTTAAGGATACTAGGTCTAATTTCACTTTTTGATTGAGGGAAAACTTACAGCAAAACTACATAATGTAATATTCCTTCTAAAAATTTATGAATTTCTTACTTCAAGCAAGATTTAATGGTTTGCAATGAAATAAAACATTACTAATCCCAATTAAATCTCTGCAATTGCTACTGATTCTGTCCAAGCATTGTCTATGAGACCTCAGCTGTATAAAAAACATTTATCTAAAAAGCCATTACTTTATGAGAAACATCTCAAATATGTGCTTTCCTTCTAGCAGAAAAACACATTAAAGATTATGCATTTTTAGTGTGAACTGCATGCTTAGCATAGTAGAACAGCAGTAATGCTGACATGTCACACGCTTTGTGACAAAGAATACCTGCAGTGTATCTCACAGAATCATAGAAACCTTAGAGTTGGAAGGGACCTCTGAAGGCCATCTAGTCCAACTCTCCTGAAATGAGCCTGGCCTAGAAAGTCTCCAGGGACAGAGCATCAACCCCAAAACTGAGCAACCTGTTCCTGTGCCTCACCAGCCTCACTGTAAAAGATTTTTTCCTTATGTATAACCTAAATCTACCCTCTTTGAGCTAGAAACTGTGTCCCCTTGTTCTGTCAGAGTCAAAGAGTCTGCCACCTTCTTTCCTGTAGCTCCCCTTTAGATACTGAAAGGCTGCTCTCAGGTCTCCCTGAAGCGTTCTCTCCTCCAGGCTGAAGCCCCAGCTCTCTCAGCCTGTCCTCATAGTAGAGCTGTTCCATTCCTTGGATCATTTTTGTGGCCCTCCTCTGGATGCACTCCAACAGCTCCATGTCTCTCCTGTACTGAGGACTCCACATCTGGATGCAGTACTCCAGGTGAGGCCTCACAGCACAGAGCAGAGGGGCAGGATCACTCCCTCACCCTGCTGGCCACGCTGCTTTGGATGCAGCCCAGGATATGGTTGGTTTTCTGGGCCACAAGGGCACATTGCTGGCTCATGTCCAGCTTCCAATCTGTCAGTACCCTCAGGCCATTTTTGGAAGGGCTGCACTCAATATTTTCATTAACCAGTTTGTATTGGTAGTGGGGATTGCCTCAAACCAGATGCAAGATCTTGCATTTGGATTTGTTCAGTCTTGATTCTATCCATTCTGCCAGTTTTAAATCTCTTGGATTTATTTTATTTTATTTTATTTTATTTTATTTTATTTTATTTTATTTT
>NW_024885532.1:28122304-28156129 GCF_019232065.1 Centrocercus urophasianus
TTATTTTATTTTATTTTATTTTATTTTATTTTATTTTATTTTATTTTTAATAACAAAGATGTGCTGTAAAAGCATATATAATGGATGCAGTTCTGCCCAGAGATACAGTGGATTCTTTTTTTGTTGTTGCTAGGTCATTCTGAAAATTGATTCAAGTGACAATTTTTCAATAACCATCTATGAATTAAGTAAGTGCAAGAGACAGATTGTCCAGAATAATCAGGTTAGTTCACTAACAGGCACATAGGAGTGGAATACAAGATTGTATCAGTTCTTCTACTCTTCTACTTAGAAACATTATGTCTCTAGCATTGATCAGCCACTTAATACTAAAATTTAGTGAACAATTAACACTGTAATCTCCTCACCGGAAGATTTATCAAATCTCTGCCAGTTAACATCAGCTGCATCTCTTGTTCTATATAATTATAATGCATACTGGTTTTAAACAATATATGTTTGCAAAGAGAGTTCTGTTTCAATTGTCATTGCTCTTCTATTCCCCACTATTCTTTAATTTCAGTTTTCAGACTTATTAAATATCCAATATGGATATCCATAGTGTTATGCAAATGAGTGTCCTAGGTTAACTATAAAATGTATAAAAAACTGTTTGTTCTCATGAAAACTCAATTTATACTTTCTTTAAATTCAGCTAAATCTTATTGGCCTTCTTATCTTCTTTGTCAGGCTTGATTTCTACCAACTCCTCTCTCATCACTTTCGCAGCCTAAGCAACACGTTGATTTTGTTTCTCTTAATGTTACTTGAACAACCAGACTCTGTATAATGATTATACCACATATACCACATACCACAACCTGGTTATATATATTAAGGTCATTGTTAGCTACTTCTTTAAACACAATTCTGTCATAAAAAATATTGTTGTCTTAGCCTAATACAACTTTTAGCATAAATTAATACCCTATTTGCAGTAAAGAAAAAAGTAAATTATATTAGAAAACTGAATTTGCTTGGCATTTGGACAAATATTTGTCCTGCATATGGGCAATAGATTTAGAATAACATGGTAACCTGGGCTGAGACATATGTGAGCATATATTTATCCTGTATCCAGAGATAAAAATTTAAGTCCAAAGAAGTATCATAATCTGTGTTTTGATAGCACCTTGCTCTTACTGAGCCTGACACCTATAGAGGAAAGATTTGCTGGATGAATGTAGTTGCATTTGTCTGTTTTTGTTTTATCTTTTTGTTTTTTTTGCTTTTGCAGTCCCAGCACGTAGGCACCTGTATTTGGTATTGTATTGAAGGAAAGCATTAAATGTTTTGCTTCTGGATGTCATGCAGCCTGACTGGGTGGACATATATGCATGCTCATCCAGACAGGTGTGGAGCTCTAGGAAAAGAGGATGCTTCCCTTGCATGTAGGTGTGCATACCACAGAACAGCGCTGCTGCCTTCATTTAATTCTCTCCTATTTCTGGAATTAAATCTGGAATTCTTCATTGTATTTCTTTTTGGTTTAATAACCTCACCAGCAGCAGTTGTCATTTACCCGTATTACCAGAGGGAGAATTAAGTGAAGAGGGTCCAAATGTTCCTGCCTTCACCAACAGTACTGGATGCTTTTGGAAGGTACCTTTGGAAGCCTTCCCCGCTGACCAGAGCTCTGTTGGTCAGCACCACTTTCCCAACCTCCCACAAGGCATCTCAGTTTCAATTTAGATTGCTGACATACAAATGTGGATGTAACAGGGCATGCTCAAAAAGTGAATTTTTTCTCATTGTAGTCAAGAGAGACTTTTAGGATTCTATTCAGTTGTCTAAATTTGGTTATCTATTGCCATTGGAGATGTCTACTGGAGAGGATATTCTGCAAGCATGGAGATGTCCTCTATGCTTTCAGTTACATCTGCCAACCCTATGTGAACATCTCAGGCACTAAAGAGTACCTCAAAAGATACCAGGCCCTTTGCTTAGGCAAATTGCTTTTATGTACACATGGAGTATAATGAGAGCTTAGATAACAACTCTTGTAAACACATTCATTCTGGAATCTTCAACTTGGAGATGTAGCCCACATTTAGTCACTGTAAAATTGCATTTAATAGTTAAAGGAAAAAAAATCAGAAAATAAAACCAGGAAATGAACCAAGACTCGGTGTTTTCTGCTCCAAGGGCATCAGCCTCATGCTTCCCAGCTTCCTTAGAGCCCCCTGCCCCAGCCCACTGTTGGCTGTACCTACATGCAGGAGGAGCCCTGCTTCAATCAAGCCCTGTTCCTACACAGGCTGAAGCCAAGCTTCTACCAGGGAAGCAATCAGGGGGAGATATCTGTGTCAGCGCTGAAGGCCTGACAGTTCTTCCACTTGCAATAATGGCTCCAGTAGTAAACAACCTTTTGCTAAGCAACAAGAAACAAAATCACTGGAGCATAGACCAGAATACAGTATATGCTGCCATTAAAGGGCCAATTTACCTGCTCAGATTCAATGTTTGTCTCTCACTTGTTCGTTGTCCTGTCCTTGATATGTCATATTGTGTCCTGTTTTCACATTCCTCCCTCTTTCCTGTGTATTTGTTTTTCACATGCGTACTCCCACAGTGTACTTCTTTTCGACAGCACAATTGTGTTTGGCATCCCTCAGACAATTCAGTTTTTAACATGCTCCAACTGGCCAAGTCTGGATTTCTTATACAATCATCTGAAGAGTACAGCAACAATTCTTCCCCTTGACAAAATAGTGGTATAATCTTTTTTTTCCCTTCTTTTTCTCTTTTTTTTCCCTTTAAATATTCCAGCAGTGCATAATGTCCCTATATATCAGGCCTCCACTGTATAAAACATGATACAAATATCATCAGAAATCACCTAGGAGAATTTATGCTAAGTTATCAAGGCTAAACTGTGTAAGAAAGGAACTCCAACTGCTTCAAATTGGCAAATGGAGAAAAAAGAAAAGAAGGAATATATTCAGGCACTTTTAGATAGTCAGGTTGAGGGATGATCAAAAGTGGCAAGAAATTTGGGATAGCTACCTGCTTCACTGTCCAAGGAATGAGCCCGTGGCACCTCTTGCATTTCTCTTGCTCCACCTCCCCTGAAGTCAGTAAGTTATTTGTTTTCCCTGCAGACTCTGTCTCCAAAACTGTCTCTGTTGCTAGCACAGCCAGCTGTAAATATTGATCAGAATATAAATGTTTCCTCTGAAATTCTAGCCTCAGTCAAATTCAATTATTTCCTATTTCCATGTATCTGCATGGAATAAATACTGTTCAGAATCTCTCACACAGAAAAGCAAGACTAGGACTTTAAGATTATTAAAACTTTCCCATCCAAAACTTTGAGTTTAGTAAAAAAATCCAAAGATTCCTATTCTTTTTGGAATTAAAATCAAATGTGTGATATAATTTTCCTTAATTTGTTCACCAGAGAACCAAATCAAAACACAACCTCAACATTTGCAGAGGGCAGGCATCAGCCAGTTATTAAAAGAAATGTTACCTGAGAAGTTTTTGGCACAAATTCCTAAACCTACTCAACTATAAGTACTTGAGTATAATAATGTAATACAAAAATCAATCTGGATTTTTCAAGATCAGTCGTATCACTCTAGTTCCCTCTCTCCATGGAGTAACAAGTTCTAGTGGATAGGACAGAAATAGCACATAAGGTCTATCTTGGATTTTCTAAAGCTTGTAGCACAGTCCCTGCAGCATTTTCATATGCGGATTTGGAAAATGCTGTTGAAGTGGACTTATCAAGAATTTGCTTTCAAAATAGAAGGCCCTGAATAACTGCGAGACCCTGCAGAGATCACTCCTCATTAATAGTCAACATAAAGGTAAACAATAGGATGATGGGAGGTAATCTCTTAGAATTTGCAGATAACAGTAAGCTGGGAAATGCAACATGCACTTCAGTGGTCAGAAGCAGAATTAGGAACTCTACATTAGAGAACTAGTCTGAAATCAGTACAACGCACATAGTTTAATAATGTGAAAGGTTCTAAGGGAAGGAAACAAAAATAAAGTTCATAAATACAAAATGAGAAAAAAATGGCGTGGGTAAGTAGCAACACTGCAAACAAAGCTTGGAGCATGTGGGGGATAAACACAATATGAGTCTGTGTTTGAGATGCTGTCACAGGAGACATGCTTCATTCTGAAACCTCATTACATACAAGACATTGCTAGTTAAATATTAACACGGAGGTAATTATTAATGTCCTGATTGCTATTACACAAATGGTAGATTCTCAATGACAACACCGTGTCCCAGTTTGAAAAACATCATTTAAAATGTTATCGAGAAACTGGAGGAAATGTTCTAGAAATAGACAGAAAGGTGATTTGAAAAACCTTACAGAAAAAAAAAATATGAAGAAAATCTTTGGTTTGGAAAAGAGAAGACTGAGAAAGGATATTATAATAATAATGCTAAGATTTTTGAGATTGTTTGAGCAATAAAGAACTGTTCTTAATGATCTAGTGATAAAAAAGATGAGTAATTGGCCTAATCACTACAAGAAATATTTAGTTTAGATATTACAAAAACTTCCTTGTTGTCAATATTTTTGTGCGCTGGACTAGTTGTCTCTGAAGTTCAGTTACAGAATTCCTGATGCTGGAAATTTTGAAGAAAAGCTTCAATTAGAGAAATATCTGTCAGAAGCAACCCGGAAACTAGGTTTGACCTTGTTTCCAAAATGGAATCAATGACATTCTTAGGTCTCCTTCCAGCTTTTTGTTTCAATTGAGTCTAAGATTACTTTCAGGCCTTAAAGAAACCACTCAGTGTAGGATATACAGCTGCCACTTCATCAGTTAAAACAAAATTTAAGAAAGATCAGATACATTCAGGAAAAATGCTTAACATCCACTCGCCAATATCCGTGACCTGTATCACTGATATCACTGACTTTTATTTTGGATCAGTTTGCAGCATTTTCTAACCCCACATGCTTATTGCACGTCTTTGATACACAGTCATTTGCATCTTTTAAGAACCACTGGTTCATTGATTTATGCCAGTTTCCATCTGTTCATGTTTAACTGGTCATTGTCTTGAATTGTTTGCCCACTCAAAGTTGCACAATTTATTGAAATATAATTTCAAATGGACATAGCAGCCATGGCACGTAGTTTTGAATCTGATACCTTACTGTAACGTCTTATCACTAATTGTCTCTCCCTAGTGGAGAGCAAACTTAAGAAAATTTGAGCTCATGTTGAACTCCTGAACTCCCCATTTTCATGTGAGCTTGTACTTAGCTGACTATTGAAGGCTAAACAATACTTTGTCATTCGGCCTTGACATTTTTTGTATAGGTCAGAACTATAATTCTGGACATTTTGAATAATTACAGCAATGCGAATGTTCCCTGAAGTTACTCTCTTAAGTAATTGAAAAGTTATGGCAGAAATGAAAACAGCTACTCAGAATCATTTGTTTGGAAAAACTGAAAGAAAAATCTTGGAGAGGTAAAAATAGCACAGGATTAGTGATGGGAGAACACAATAGTAGAAGAAACACTGGTTGATACCAACTGAGCATTGAAACTGTTCTTTGGAAACAGAACATTAAAAAGAACTCAACCTAGAACACTTAGAAAAGTCAAGGTAATTGCATATTGATATTAGTGTCTTGTTTATTGCATACCTGCATCATGCAGAGGGACTTTTCTGTTACACCTTTTTGGTTTTTTTCATTGCAAGATATTTCTTTTAATGTCTTACACCCTGAGCAAAAAATTCATTGGTTAGAAATCTGAGAACTCTGGCTTTAATGAGGATGTATCTTCATTTGTCTTTGCTAGGAGGAGCTGGGCCAGTCTAAGTAAAGTTCGGGGTTGCTAGACATCATATTGGATGGGGACACACATCTATAAAGGATATACAGTGTGCTGTGCAAGTTACATTTCCCTTCATGAGCTCACAATTTCTCAAATCTCAGTTTTCCAAACCCTGAAAAAAATGTAAAGGGAGCATAGCATAAGAAAGCTGGCCAGATGATTTTGCTGTTGTGTGAGTACATTAGAAGGTCCAGACAGCTTGTTTGCATTTTAAAGAATCAAATCAAAGAAGAAAATAATTATTTACTTTTAGGAAGCAAGTAACTATTGCCTAATCTAGAACAATATGTAAGCACAAGTTTAACTTCCATTGGAAAGTAGATTTTCACTTGAAAATGAGGAAACAAATCAATTTACCTAAGAAGCTAATATAAATAGCCCATATCACAGAATCACAGAATGGCCAGGGTTAGAAGGGACCACAAGGATCATCAAGCTCCAACTCCCCTGCCACATGAAGGGCCACCAACCTCCACGTTTAATGCTAAACCAGGCTGCCCAGGACCCCATCCAACCTGGCCTTGAACACTTCCAAGGACGAGGCATCCACAACCTCTCTGGGCAGTCTGTTCCAGCACCTCACCACTCTCTCTGTAAAGAACTTCCCCTTGACATCCAACCTAAATCTTCCCTCCCTCAACTCAAAACCATTTCCCCTCATCCTGCTGTTATCAACCCTTTCAAAGAGTTGTTTCCCCTCCTTTTTGTTTGTAGGCTCCCTTTAGGTACTGAAAGGCTGCAATGAGGTCACCCTGCAGCCTTCTTTTCTCCAGGCTGAACAAGCCCAGCTCCCTCAGCCTGTCTTCGTAGGGGAGGTGCCCCAGTCCCCTGATCATCTTCGTGGCCCTCCTCTGGACCTTCTCCAACAGCTCTCTGTCTTTCTTGTACTGGGGGCTCCAGACCTGGACGCAGTGTTCCAGATGGGGCCTCACAAGAGCAGAGTAGAGGGGGACAATCACCTCCTTGTCCCCTGCTGGTCACCCCTCTTCTGATAGAGCCCAGGATATCATTTCCCTTCCGAGCCTCAAGGGCACATTGCTGGCTCATGCTAAGTTTTTCATCCACCAGGGCCCCCAGGTCCTGCTCTCAAGGACCGCTCCTTCCAGTCTGTACGGATGCCTGGGATTCCTCCGGCCCAAGTACAAAACTCTGCACTTTGCCGTGTTGAACCTCATCAGGTTCGCCAGGGCCCACCTTTCTAGCCTCTCGAGGTCCCTCTGAATGGCATCCCCTCCTTCAGCCGTGTCAACTGATCACTCAGCTTGGCTTCGTCAACAAGCTTGCTGAGGGTGCACTTGATTCCATCATTGATGTCATTGATAAAGAGCACCAGTCCCAAGACAGACCCCTGGGGGATGTTACTTGATACCGGCCTCCACTTGGACATCGAGCCATTGATAACCACCTTCTGTCTGCAGCCTTTCAACCAGTTTCTTATCCATCGAGTGGTCTACCCCTCTAATCCACATCCCTCCAATTAGTTCCATCGGGGGACTGTTTCTCATCACAGGTGTTTATGTATGGATAAATGCTTTTATTTTTAGCCAGGAAGTTTCAAAATTTGGTATGCTTGAATGTGAAAATGATTGTGCAGTGTGAGTGTGAATGTGAAAATCATAGTACTATGAATAGACCATAACAACTGTAATAAAAATGTAAAACAATGCTTATTATACTTCATAAGTAAATGAGGGCTAAGATCTTTTGAACTTCTGCGCATTCCAGTGAGATAGCTATAATTCAATATCTGGCTGCTTTACAAACTCTGGAAAAGAAGTTGAAGCCTTCAAAACCTTTCCCTCAAAGTCACTAAGAGAAAAAATACAGAAGACATCAAAGAAAATTATAAGAAGTCAAGTTTTTCTGGGTGAAAGTAAAACTGGTTATCCAAAGTGAGGGAACAAAGTGAGGTAATAAAGAGAGGGGAATAATACTAAAGATAGCAGGATATGTTGAAAGAGATCTAGAAGTGTTCTTCTACTCAAAAAGCAGCATCTGCTCAGTTTCACTGACAATAAGATACTCATTAATCCTGTCCAATTTGCAGGATAACAACTGGAAAGAAAGTTCATCGCTGATAATAGTAGTTGATAACCTCCATTTTCTGACTGTGACTGTATTTAAAAAAAAAAAAAAAAAAAAAAAGCTTCAAAATCTTCAATATTTGAATGGAAAACTGAGTCCTTTGCTGTTGCTCATTGCTTATCTAAAGCTCTTCTTTGAAGTTTCAAAATATCAGATTTCAGTAAGAAAATAACAAAATGCCCCCCAGTTCACTGCAACTCTAGAATAAAATGAACATAACAGAGGTAATTCTGAACACAATAAGCTTTCACCCTGTTTGTACATTACTTTTATCTACCAATATCTGTCCTCAGTATCTACTCAAATACGAGCTCCCCCCAGCAAAGGCTGCCTGCCTCCTGTGCTCCCTGCTGCATGCTCATGCAGCATCTCAACAACCATTCCATCAAGTATCATCTATAGCTACTGAGTGTAAAGAAAAACAGCTAAGACTAGTATTTAAGTCAAAATTTTAAGTTGTTTATCTTGAGATGTCATGTTACCCCTGAAAAGACATATAGTTGCTGATCACACCAGACTTCTTTCAGGGCAAACATTTTGAAATAGGAAGATAGTAATGATGTACTTGCATGCAGCCACAAGGAGCCTGGCACCAAGCAAGAGACCTGTGGAGCTTCTGCACTGCTCAAGTAGGGGATCTCAGGTCCTCATTGTGAGTTTTCGTGCATCAGATGAGAAGCTACAGCACTTTGGCATCTGGAGCAATGTCCTTTCTGGCACACAGCTGCTGATATTCTACCTACAGATGGAACCCCTAAATATTTGTAATCCAGGTTAGCTGGCTTTTAGTGAAAACCAGTGAAACAGGGTGAAACAGAGTGAAACAACAGAATGCAAAACTGGGATTCTTAGTTTGGTGATAGAAAAGGAAAGAAACCCTCATTCACATACAACAGATGAAGAACAAAGGCCTGAGTTCAAAAAGCATTATTAATATCAAATGCCCAATGTGGCTGTCATGTGAATTGCACAGAAATCAGGCACAGAGAACTTTCCTCGGTATTCAGTAGGCATTTGATAAAATAAGTCACAGCAAACCAGATTTCCTTATTCTGTCTAACTGAAGCCATCACCTCAGTTAACTGGATTTTCTCTACTTTTCAAGCCTGACTGTGGAAAAAATTGTGTGAAAATTGATTAGGTTAGAAAAACTTGCATGAAATAAATAATAGAAATAAACTCCATAAGAATGGTAATCACTTAGATACTATCCCTGTTATGTAGGAAAATGAGAAATTCCTGGGTATCATTTCCCAAAAGGAATTTGCATGCAGAATAGTTATTTTCTGAAGAGCAAATAACACAATGGGCACGCTGCAAACTGGCATAAGAAACTGTGAAATCCATAAATAAGGCAGATGCTGTTTTAGGAAAATCAAGGATTCCATTTAAATGTAATTAATAGTTAGCACTAAGTGCTTGCTCTTTTGTTATTTTAAATAATTTATTAAGATACATTTAATGATTTATTAATGATAATTAGTGATGACATATATTCCTACCCGGACATATTTTTTCTTTGCTGAAGTGAGATCAATTCATTCTTTTTGAATTTTATCTAAGTATTGTAAAAGAAAAAAAAAAAAAATTAATTTACTACATTTGAATTAGATCAGGTTTGTAGTAATAGGGGCCCTGAACTACAAAGCTGTTGAGGAATGTGGCTTCTGTTGAAATCAGGCTAAGTGAAGGCTGCACAAAAAATTGGAACTGCGTAGGTCACTTTGGGGAAGTTAACAGAAATTCTAAGTAATGTTAACAGCCCTTTTGAAGTGCTAAAAAATCAAACAGCCAATTTTTAAAAAGACATAAAAACAGACAATAACTAATTCTAGTCCTGCCAGCTCCGACTCATTTAATTGGAAAACCACCCAAACACTAGCAGAAATTTTATCCATTCCTGACATAGGTATTAGAGCAGAATGACATTTGGGAGAACAAATTTCTACTGTTGCCATTGAAAAATGCATGAGACTTTATGTACGGAAAGGTCCCCGTTAACCAGCAGTAAAATAGCACTGCTGCTTAACTAACCGTTAGCAATCTTATTTTACAAAGAAAATAACTATGACAGAAAAATGACCTACAATATAAATTGTGCTAAGAAAGCAAGCTCTTTGTTTGACTGATACGAGGTTAAAAAGATTGGTGTCTTCTAAAAAATTCCAGTTCAAAATCCATAGTTTTTAGGGGACAGTAAGAACGCATGCATATAAACATGCTTGTTTATGTAGACAAGCAAAACACTAATTTTCTTCACTCTTTTATGCAAGTATCAAAAGAATATAGTCAGATCACCAGCAATAGATGAATACTGCAGCTATGATGGTTATTTATTATTGATGGAGCCTAAGACCTAGTGTTGGAGTGTTTGAATCAGAGTGACGGTTTCTATTCCTAAGTCAAACAACTGTAGAAAGTTGTCTGTCAGAAACTTCAGTGTCTTCTAGGGAAAGCAGCTAGCGATGGATTAACATCTGCTACAAGCAACACTAGGTCTGTCTTCACGTTCATGAGAGTAGCAGAGGGGCCAGAGCATTCTCCATATGAAGACCTCTGTTCTGAAGCCAACAGAAATTTCCATTAAGTACTAACTCTTTGGAATTTCTGATTACTGGCAAGAATTTGTTAATATCATGATGATAAGCTATGTCATACAGACAGTGTAAGTTACAAATGAAATACCACCTCTTTGTGACTTTATTACCCTTTCCTAATATTAAACACTGGAATAGGTTACAAAGTGACAGACTTTAATTTCAATGTAATGTTCAGATGCTTATCATCCAGACGTAAGCACTGTGATAAGCTTATAGCAAAACTCTTAATATTAATTTAAGCAAAAATTCAAGCTATCTTTTCATTGCACTTTAGCCACCATTTACTAAACTTCTGGTTATATAGCAGCTATAGTTATTGTCGTATCATGTCACTTTTATCAAGCTGGAGAAATTTTTTGAGCAGCCACATGTAAAAGCATTTCACTTTTTCACAGTTTGATGCCCAAATAGTGGTTCGTATTTTCTGTTTGATAAAAAATAAAAAGCAACAACATCAAAAACACACTGCAGTGAGGACTAAATTGAGTTAATGAAAAGTTCTTAGATGCGATACCTCCAGTGGACTTGGTTAGAAAGGTTGGTACAGTCATACAAAGAACATGTACATTGTTAACCCTTAGAGAGCTTTCCTGAGAAACATCTCTGTGACAACAATCCAGCCTGGAGTTTTACACCTGACCGTATATTTAAGTCCCACAGACTCCTCCATCACAGGCCCCTGGGCTCAGACAGACAACCTAGTAAGTTTCTCTTCTTTTCCATCTCCAGCAAACTCATACCATGCACACTGTGGGTACACAAGCAAGGGAATCTAGTGGTGTTTGTTAAGTCTCCCAATGCTAAATGATTTGGACTGCAATGGGCACAGATTTCTCTGTATCTTGTGTTAAAAATCCCAGATTACTGGATATCTTGCATTCTCCAGGACCTCTCCAGTGGCATTAGAGTGAATTATGTGAATTATTTCTTATGGCCTTGTCACTGGGCCTCACCACCACCAACAAAAAAAAAAAACTTTTTCAAGTAAAGGAGCCCAAGAAATGTTGAATACACTGGTTTTTGTGCAGATCTGAGCTGCTTGCAAACCCAGATCAGAGCTCATAGAGCTCAATACCTAACATAAGTACTACAATCATTAGCAGTATTGGGAGCATTGGGAATAACATGCTTTAGGTGTGTTTTGTGGCCCTTGGCTGATAGTTGACTTTAAGGATGGAAAAATGCTGACATGTTGCACAGTTGTAGTTCAGGCAGGCTGGAGGGGGAAGAACTCCAGCACTGGATCATGTGCATTGCTCAAAGCTTTTCCTGAATATCTTCCAGTGTTAGAATAAACAGTTATTGTTTGCCATTGTATCAACAACTGCATTCTCAAGCGCCTAATTCCTTCAAGAATATTCCTGAGGGGAGTCACAAGGTATTCTTGAGCAAATTAGGGCTTCTGAGTGTTGTACCGGGCATTTTGTAATCTGATTGTAACTACTCTGTCCTGCTTGTTTTTAGAGTCTTAGGGTCACAGGAAAAACTGAAGTAAATGTCAGGACAATTGTAGCCACACAGATGGTTTAGCCCATGTGTCTGCTGCAAAACAAGAGTCTTTCTGTATTTTATTTTCATGGATTTTGAAGACAAATGCACATACATTCTGGGTAGGGAAGACCAGAATCAATCCTCACTCCTGTAGTTCAACCAATAGGTTAGGCACATCAGGTTTGTGTCACATTCCCTTCTAGTGATATTGTATTTTGAATTGTGTTTGTCCCCAGAAGTAATGAAGATCCTTCTGATAAGTTCTTTGTGATACCAGGCAAAGTGTCATTAGGAACATCAATAATCATATATAGGAAAAAGTCATATCATCCAATTGGTGATAGGATCTCTGGCTATAGAACACTCCTTGTCAGGAAGCAACCTTCATCCAAGAGACTTTCCTCCTTTGGAGCTATAGCCCTTAAATGAGCCCAGGGAGGTATGGACCCTGGCTTCACCCCTTCTGTCACATGGGATGCACAGGTGAATTGCTTACACCTAGGTTAGCCATACCCTTTCACCAGGTGCCCAATCACCAGTTCAGACTGTGACATACCAGTTTTCTTACAAATTGTATTGCTGAAATGATAAAACATGTATATCCAGATGCTTTAATGTGAAAATTGAGATGAGTATACTTCCTAGATGAAAGCTCCAAAATTCAGGCTCCTATACATAATTTGGGAAAGCAGGAAAGGCAATGTCTCTTTCTCTTGACAGCTTTTAGAAGAAAATGGTATGGAAGCCAGTAAGTGCTTTCTGGGGAGTTTGATCTTCATGGAGTGGTAGGCAGACTTTGAAAATCTGTCACAAGCTGTAGAACTGGCTGTCAGAAATTGGTTCAGTAGTCACAGCAGAAAGATGATGGCAGGGAATCTGTGGGGAAAGAATAACTGGAGAGAGGGCAAGAGGGGTAAGGGGCTGATGAGAAAAAGGTGGGGAAAGTTCATGGGATTATGAATATGTAGGCTGAATGAAAGAAATTAGAGGACTGAAAATAGCCACACAAAAAAGCTACTGTTAGGATGCGAAGCCCAGAGTTACTCTGCCTTCTGTATCCCAGCAGAAATGATCACACAGTGGGAAGGAAGGCTGATGTGTTTGTGCACACTCCTCCCCAGAGCTGAGAGTGAAGACCAAGAACTTCAGCGTTGACCACTCTTTTAGTGCTGGATCGATGCTCAGTGGAAATTACGCCATCTCATATTTTGCTTATCCCAATAAAAATGATCCCTTGCTCCTACTGTCAGCTGCTCCACAAGTTTAAGTAGTGGAGATCTTTGCAATGATTACTAAAGCTCTACTGTGTGGATTGCTTTTTCTCCAGAAAGTATGATTGTGATCTTCATAAATAAAATACAAGCAGCACTTATGTTGGTTTTGTGTGTGTGTTAACACTTGACCATGGAATTTTAATTTCTTTGTGTGTGTGTGTGCACGCAATAAATATTATATAGATGTAATTAATGTCTATTGAGTTATTAATTGTCTTACATATCCAAGAAAGTAAATTTGCTCAAGAAAAGGTCAGAAAACAGTCTGCAGTGTTTTTCTTCTGCCTTGTGACTGAGCAGAAAATGTTTTAATATTTCCACAGATCTCATTGAACTCCAAATTCAAATCTACATTTTAAAAAGGTGGATTTTCACAGGCAAGCATACAAACTTTCTAATTAACCTGCATACAAATATGCACAGAGAAGAGGATGGGTAATGTTTATCAAAATTAATGTGATTAAGGGTCAATTTGTGTTTCTCTGTTATGAAATTGCTTCCATAATCCAGATACAAATAAAATTCTGCTTACCAATTTTATTGTATTAATTCCAAGCAAGGAAAAATAGTCTGTGTTTTTTTTTTTCCCCCCTACTAGTAGATAAAAGTAGTTTTAAGACAGGTCCAGAACAGCAAGTGGCAATTGAAAATAATTGTTACTTACTTATACTATGTCCTTTCGTATTGAAATAAGTATTAACAATGAAAATTCAAAGTCAAATTTTAATACCTTTACAGATTGAGAGCCTGTGGGTAGAGTTTTCTGGAACTGAGGACACTTGGTAGGACTTGGTAGGACATAGGACTACCAGACTTACCAAGCAAAAAAGGTAATTCTTATCTTGATATGAAGAAACTCTTATTTCTATACATTCTCTACTGCCCACCTTCCACTTTCTTATGGCTTGCACTTGCCAAAACCTGTGTTCAGAATCATGAGCTGAGCTGTTGGGCTCTCCTTCCATTTGTGGGTGCTACTGGAAGCCACCTGGACAGAAGTATAATGCCAAGAAGAGCAAAAGACGAAACGGAGAACTTAGATCAGTGAAATAGTGGAGCTAGATGTCCTCTGCTTAAGGTACTCAACAAAAGCCCTTAACTTTAGTCCTTTAAATTC
This sequence comes from Centrocercus urophasianus, assembly GCF_019232065.1. Taxonomy (NCBI): domain Eukaryota; kingdom Metazoa; phylum Chordata; class Aves; order Galliformes; family Phasianidae; genus Centrocercus; species Centrocercus urophasianus. The sequence goes on from NW_024885532.1 coordinate 28,136,694, forward strand.
TTAAGCCATCTGCTTAGATAGGTCAAGTCCTGGCAGCATTAATGTATGCAGCACTTCTCTGACAGTAGTTAGGGTTAGGTTGCTCTTCTCTTCCTGTGCTGCCAGCTTGAAAGGTCTCTAGAACTCCTCATCTTTGGAGGAATCTGTGAACAGGTTGGATGGAGCCCTGGGTGGCCTGATCTAGCAGAGGGCAACCCTGCCCAGAGCAGGAAGGTTGAAACTAGATGATCTTTGTGGTCCCTAACAAAGTAAGCCATAGAACCAATATGATTTTATGAACTTCTTACAGAAGCTCAGCTAAGCTTGGAGGGTACCTACAGGGCTGACAAGGTAAAACAAGCAAGAGCAGGAGCAGGTGTAGCCACAGCATTATGATCTACACCTTGCCCCACACAAACCCTAAGGATGTTGCTAGAGAGGAGCAGGACATGCTTTACATCTCCCATAGCTCCCGATCTGGGAATGCTTTCAACACAATCTTTGCCTCATGGGTACTCTCTGCTGACATACAGAGCTCAATTTCTTCTGCCGCATCTCCTAAGGACAGCACCACCTCTTCTATCAGCCTCAAACATGGGGAAAAATTTGCTACTTTCTGCCTGTGGATAGGTACCACTCATTTCTAGTATGTGTCATGGGAACTGGAAGTAGATAGGGTCAAGAAATGAAGTCTCAAAAACAAACAAGAAAGCAAGCAAACAAACAAAAAATATATAATTTCCTCTATACAGCAAATTTACATTTGCTTGATCACTTCTGGGAATCTTCTGGGCCCCAGCCTGACCTTGGTCTCCAAGCAATTAGTCAGCAGTAAAACAGATTTGGCACTTTACAGACACAGAAGGAAGAAAATTTAGCCACCTTCGGGAAGAGAAGCTCAGCTGCAGATTTGGAAATGCCAGCATTAGCCTTAGGCACCTAAATAGCTGTGGGGATCTGATCCTAAACTGCAATTCTTTGCACATAATAATAAATACTGCTTGAACTTTACCCTGCAGTCATAGGGAATGGTTGTCACTACAGTGCATTTACTCGCAAGCTCCGAGAGAGCTGTGGGTGCTAGTTACATTTAAAAGGTCTGTCTTATAACAGACTTTTTTTTTTTGAGATCCAATGTTATTATGTGGTAATGTATAGCTGTCTGTGAAAATACATTTCTTCTGTTTGCCTTGAGATCTTCGTCAAAGAAGTCGTAATGCACAGTTTTCTTTCAGTAGTGGCATACCATGAAATTCAGTACGGTTTCCTGAGGAGGATCAGGTTAAAGAATTACTGTGTGTGGGATTTAAGTTGCATTATAATTATTATGTTAATTTTGATAACGAAGTAGATAGAAGATTAACTAGCAGCATTTGAAATAGAAAACAAATCAGGCTTAATTGCACTGCAGTTCCTTAGTGTCAGAACAGCAAAGTAACAACAGATTTGCATTTTAGCCAAGGGAATTCACATTTCATGTTAAAACAGCAGCTTTTTCTCCTCTGTCATGTCCTGCTTCTTCAGAACTTAAGTCACACTGCTGGAGAGTGAACTTTGTAGCTTTGGAGCATCAATACATGTTTTGAGTAAAAAAGAACTATATGTCAGTGATGAAACAACTGTGGAATATTGTACCATACAAACAAAAAACTGTTTTTTGTTTTTTGTTTTTTTTTTTTTGAAAATGCAACATGCTGTAGAAATGCTAACAAAATTCAGAGCAGATTCTAAGTAGTTTAAGTAGCTTGTGGGTTTGTTTCTGCATATGAACTGAATAGTGTTGAATGTAAATGTCCAGTCTGATTTCTTCTCGAGTGTTTTAGCACTCGAACTCTTCATCGAGACCTAGTTGCAGGATCAGCTATGTATCTATAATTTATCAGTGCACTGAATGAACTAGATTTCTCCATTTCCGGAAACACAGAGTGCCTTCCCTCATTGTCTCAGTGGGAGTTGTGGAAGTTCAGCGCATCAGTGTGTCTCATTCTTAATGCAATTTGAGAGAGTTTTGTTGTTACTATTAGGTGGGATTTTAATTCTTTCTCCCATTTACAAGAACAAGGTAAGGTTCCAAACTCTTGTTCAAACACTGGAGAATGGTAATTTTTGCTATTATTCTTGCTAATAGGGATGCTGATATAGCAGAAGCTAATGTGAAGTCATACAGTCACACTTTCATAAATCATTCATGTAGTAAGCAGCTGGTGGTGCAAAAGTAATAGCACCCTCACTGCTACCCAGCTGATAAAGCCCTTTTGTCTTCATTGCTGAATTCCACCCAGCTCTTCAGACCCTCATATCAGATGCATATTACCCCGGTGAAAAGGCAAAGAGAAATAAAATAACCTTGAAATACACAGCAAAAATGTCAATAATTAATATATTCATATTCCCTGCTATCTTCTATTGCAGCACAAAGGCTGAGTTGCTGTTTGAGGTCAAAACACAGAGTAGGAGATGGAGTGGGGGTGGAACGAGCCATGGGAGATTCTTAAAATCCATGTTGTTCATGCAAGCATGACAGCTCCCAGGTGGCAGGTACTTACTTATTGTCTCTTCTGCAGCTTGGGAGAAGCTGCACCAGCTTGGCTTTGCAAGCTGTGCACAGCCAATGCATATACACTCCCAGAATGAACTTATGACACAGTATGCTCAAACACCAGCCAGCAAGAATTTAAGAGTAGATTTCCATGTCCATGCTGCTACAGAGCAGGAAAGACGTGTTCAGCATCTGCACAGAAAGGTGAAGTTAGGGGATGGGTCCTCCACTCTCCTTTCCTGGACTTCTTCCTGACCAAGGGGAGAGAGGATGGACAGATAGATACAACAGCCAGAAAATAAATAAGTGTGTATGAGCATTGGAAAAACAGGAACAGCAAATGGAACAAGACAGCAGAAAATCTTTGGTCTTGTACTTTGTTGGACCACTGCAAAAAAGTAGTAGCGAGATACTGTAACAATTCTTTCTTTTTCATTTGATTGAAAGGGTCAATAATTTTAGTTACTTATAAATTTTTGTCTCAAAAAAATGTGCTACTCAAAGGATATGAAAGTCTGGTTTGCAGAAACTGTATAGGGAAGCTTGTGGGGATTATTGAAGCAAATATTGCTACTTCAGAAGTCTTCCACACTTCCTCTGAGACCTGACCCTTCTATAAAAATTAAAAGGTTCTTGTCTGTATGGAAAGTACTGACATGCAGGATGGGAGTAAATAGGCAGCCAGAAGCTTTAGCCGTTATGCCTCTTAGTTTTGGCTGTGTATCAAATGAAAGAAAAATGCACACACAGAGGACTGTGGTCAACCAAAGATCTCAGTAAACGAGAGGCAATGATAGCAGCCACCTCTTCTGTCCCTCTCAGACAGCTCTTTCTTTCTTCCTTTTGTTTCACGTTCGGAAATTGCTGATTAAGAAATTCTCCAAATAATCGTGACCCAAAAGAAGAGGAAGGAGGACAGGGAGGGAAAAGAACAGATGATATTTGTGATTAAGAATCTCAATCTCTCTAGCATAAATGATGAACTTAAGATCATTGGCAATAGAAATAGTTGACTTAACAGATGGCAGACAGCTCCTGTCTGAGGAAACCATTTTGAGAATGAACTTAATTGAATGGTTCAGATCTGTATAAATTAACATGTTTTAAAACTGTGTATATTCTCAGGTGGATTTTTGAAATATTTTTCAGTTTTTCAGGTCCTTTCAGTGAAATACTTGTTAAAGGTTGATTCCCAAATTTCAGATGGTTATACATAAGAGAGCTGTGTGTACTGTCATCTGTCTTTGGGAATGAGGCAAATGCTTGCTAATGCAAGCTGCAGGCTGCTTCTGACACCCATATTCTCAAGCCCACTTGTTTCAGAAATCCTGTGGTTCGAACAGTTCCTGGGGGCAAACATCTGCCTACATGAAATTTTATTAGGTAAATAATCTGAATATTTAGTAATTGCTCCCCTTGAAGATCTGCAGTAAAATGAGAAGGAAAAAAAATTAACTATTTAAGCAATTAGCTTGCTCTCTGCTAACTCATTTCTTGAATTTTTTAGTCTTGTGGATTGTTGTATTTGTGCGGCAGCACATCCTTTCAGTCACAGAAATTGTCTTTTCTAAGAAGAACTGTTGCAAACACCCAAATAATTCTTCACACACACACAGTCTGAGGCTGCGCCTCAGCTTAATTGCTCACTAGATCTGTAAACAGATGCTGCACATTACACTCACATTTGCAACAGAAGTGTGAGCAGTGGGTTTCCATATATTATGGTGCAAACAGTGCACTGTTTCTGTGAGATAAAGTGAAAGGAATTCAATACAGGCAGAAGAGTTTTAATGGGGTCTATTTGTTAGAAAATCTAGAGAGTGGTCCAGAACTACTTAATTCATCAAGTTTATAGAAACACCAGAGGATAGTATGGTACAGTGGTGAACCCTATTCTGCACTACTTCATGACATGCACAAGCAATCTCAAAGCTGAAAAATTCCACCAAAGTGAATATGCAATGCAAAAGCAGAGCCAAACTATCAAGATCTGCTAACTTCAATGTGTTTCGGTACATCATCAATATCTCATTTTAGACCAAATGAATCTTCAAAATACTCCATTATTAAGCTTGCTTCCTTGACTGTTCCTGTGTATATTTGTGAACCTTCTCATGAGCTAGATTTCCAGCTGCTCTGCTGTCTATTTCTGCTGCTACTGCATCCCAGATGCTCTGTTTTCTGTTGTTTTTGCCAAGGTCAAAATGGCTTGAGCTTAGGTATGACAGAGCAGAAAACTGGCCTCCTGCCTGTGATTTCATATTAAGCAAAAAACATTTCTGAGTATGAAGACACCCTTATATCAAGGTAAGTCATGTTAATTGCAGGTGATGGGCCAAATTCCCTACTGGCCTAAGGCATTCCAGTTCCGTCAGCCTCAAGGTACTTTTATGCATATCTATCAGTCATAGGAGTTATTGTGAGTTAAGTGAGAGTACTGATTTACAGCAAATGCAGTAGGTGTCTCTGTAGCTTACCTCTTATTTCAGCAGTATTCAGTTTACTTTCAAATGTAACTTTACATTTGTAAAATGTCTTACGTAAAAAAAATTGTAAACATCACATAAAAACTCCAGGCCCTATACCCATGGAAAATGATTAAATACCTATTTGTGAGGGTTTTTACCAAAACTGGATCTGATTCTATATCCAGATGCAGCAGAGATCAACGCATATAGGCAGCATGAACACAATTATGACGTGACTCATGTGAGTCTAAGGTGAAAATACCTTGCTTTTTCCTTAGAGCATGCTTTCTGAAACACATCCAAAGACTGCAGCGCTTAAAAGCAAGATTTATCAGAGTGGGAAAAAAAAAAAAAAAAAAAGAAAAAAAGAATAAATAACTTTTCAATGACATACACTCAACCTTGCTGGGAGAGACAGAATAAATTGAAATACCCCTCCTCAACAAGACCTTCCAAGGGGCAGCTTCTCATCCAGTTTTTCTTTCCAGGCCAGTAATTTTCAGCATATTTCTGGGCTACTGTAACTGTCACACAGCATCCTCTGGCTCCCCAGGAAGCCAGAGGCACTCTTTTTTGTCTGACTTTTGCTGTTTAATCCAGCCCCCTGCTCCTCTTCGATCCTACAAGTTGTCCCCTGCCAACATTCCTTTCTGAAGGTGCCAGTAATTCTTCTCCACCACCATGCAGCCCTCTGGGAGATGAATTTGCCCAGCTGCTGATGGAAAAGTCTGATCTGCTCTCCTCTGTGTGGGACCCGCTACTGGACACTCAGTTTTGCAGTCAGGACAATATAACCAGTAACCTACCTCCATGCTGCCTTGTTTCACTTCCCAGCAAAACATAATATATGGAATATTTGCGGTAAACTACGCCCAAAAACAGTTCTGCCATCTGTCACAGTTGTGAATAATGAGTTCTTCATATTTCGACAGGGTTATACATTCAAAGATCTCCCCATAATTGCAGATATTCATGAATGTGGACACTTGGCATTTCACTGACAGCTGTATTAATCCCAGTTATATGGCAAAAATAGAGTGTGAAGATATTAAAGGTACATTTCACCCTACCTAATGACAGCAATCTAAATATAAGACACCTTGTCTACTCTCCTTATCTAGGTTCTGTCTTTAGCCTATGGGAAGAGACACAGATATGTCCAGAGGGCAATTTATATCACACCTCTTCTCTCAAACCTCTGGGATGAGCTGTCCTCTGGGAATGCTCCTCTGTGTTCTTTGACTGCACAAGGAGACCTTCAACTATAGATGACCAATCTCATTTTTTGATGTCTAAAATTATGTGATTAGAGATTTTTCCATATATGAGTCCTTTCAAGAATTTAATGGGGACATAAGTTCCCCAGTATCAAATTGGCCTTAGTACTTCTGGAGATCGTGAGAACAGCATGGGTCCCAGCCACCACTTTGAGCAACGCATAGGAATGAAGTAATGTATGCTTCTGATCAGCTGACAGCTGATCATGAAAGCTGCAATCTTTGGGATCTTCTTGGCAGGAGGAGAAAATAAAATTGAAGGGAACAAATCAGAGTGATTGAGTCAAAAAGGAAATACTAGTAATAGAAGCACAACAAAGGATCTTGGTAGCACCAAAAAAGGCAATCGTTGAAAGCCACTTGAAAGCTCTCCTGTCTTCATGTTGGGATGGATTTAAAGGGAGGACAGGTGCAGACCAGCAAGGATAGTTATTTCATAACCTTCCCTTATAAAATATTTTCAAAACGAGTAAAAGGAAAAGCTCACCCTTCAAGAGAAAGGTTTTAGATTACGTTGCTAATATTGTTTGTTACAGTCACTTGGGGAAAAAAAGTTGTTATTTTTGTTAGTTTTTTGTTTTGCTTTGGGTTTCATATTTTTTGAAACGATATGAGCCAATAGATATACAGATAATGAATGACTAAATATGTATGCGTTCATATGCAGGTCTTACTACCACAAGGATCCATTGCTGCGTGTTAAAGCAGAATTCAGGTATTCTCCAGGTGAAATGCAAATTCCCATTGATCCACCTACTGCCTAATTTGGGCCAAATGTGAGCTGTCTGGTTTGCTTGCGAGGGGGGCCACTGCCGAAGATAACAATTATTTTTGCACTGTGATTTTCAGTAGAATTAGAAATATCTATCATATAGGTAACACAAAAATCATTGTGTTTGGACCTAAAGTCTCCTCTGTTCCCCCTCCAGCTACGTGCAAACATTCCTTGGCTGTTCTGTGTGCAGATTTATCAAGCAGAGATTGAGTGATGGGAGTATAGCACTGAGGCGGTTTCATCCATGCAGTGGGTGTGTTTAGGCAGTTGCTACGGTTCTTAATGTGTTTACAGATACGTATTTCTCATCTGTCTGAGAAGCCTGTTTCAGAAAGAACATACCAGAGGCAGCTTCACTGAGGCACAATAGCGTCTAAGAATGTTTGTTACCCTGGGACAAAATAATTTTCCTACTGGCATCAGCAGGAGTTTTACTGTCAAGAGAAAAGTCTCTACTCTCTGTCTTCAGTCCTGATTTCATCTAGTTGTTTATCAGCCCAAAGGATTTTCAATCCCATTTGCAAACCTGAGGACAAGGGAAAAAATTATTTTTTGTTAAATCCTGTGACAAGTCTTGAAATTCTATTATGATGTGATTTATCACTTGCTATAACGCAGAGCAAAATGAATGAATGATTTGCATCTCACTATTTTCAGGTTATTTTCTGGAAGGCTGTAATCCTGTTTCTGCCTTTTCCTGTGTACAACATTCTGACTAACCAGGGAATAAATTGGAGGTTTATATGGTCAGCCGGATACAAATTTAAAAACATGAAACATCAGGATGTTAAAAGTGTAATTTCATATGCAGTAAAGATGCAAAGAGTGAAAAGTCGTGTTCCAGCAGGAGTGCGCCATGAGCAGGGACACTTACAGGTAGTTCAGGTGCTCAGAGCCCCATCCAGCCTGATCTTGAATGTTCCCCAGGATGGAGGATCCACCACCTCTCTGAGGAATTCGTGCCAGTGCCTCACCATCTTTACTGTAGAAAACTTCTTCCTCACATTCCTTCTAAATCTCCCTTCTATTAGTTTGAAGCCTGTAGTATGTATGGTTTCAGTGCATTCGTATGCACAGGAGTTACCAGTTTAATAAAGATAAAATTTGAATTTTTAGACATGTATGTAAATTTTCATCATTCCATCTCTGATGATACTGGTCATTTCAATGAAGATGGTCTGCGAATTTACAGTTACGTTTGAAAGAAATAATTAGAGGTGTGAGTCAATGGAATCTAAAATGAATGCTATTAACCAAATGAGGATGTTTACCCTACAGTGAGATCAACAGGCTTAAATAGGCTACAACAGGATCATATCCATGTAGCTCGTAGCTGACAGTACCTTTGGCTGCAAAACGCTGCATCCAAAATTCACACAGAGCTGTTGGCTATGGCAGAGAGCATGGATTAGATATTTGCCCTCAGGAACTGTAGACAAGCATAGTTGCTACATCTCAAAGTCTACCAAATGTCTCTGAATGGTAAGAGAACATGATCCTAATTTTAAGAGTCAGGACCGGAGTCCTTTTCCTAGTGGGTAGCATTTATACAGGACAGTATCACAGAATGAAAACTCCAGCACTATAAAATTATCAGAGCCAAGATTTCTTCCTAGAATTTCAGGAAGAATGCCAACACCTCCCTTATAAATTAAAACAAAAATATAAATTGCACAGACTATGAATGGAGTCTTAAAAGTTACTGAAATTCTTCCAAGAACCCAACAGGAGATGAAGAAACTGGATCAATTTCCATTAGATGCATATTCATTTTCAAGTTTATCTAAAAACAAACTTTCTAACATTGCCCTCATGCTTCAAAAGCTATTGAAACTAAGTTTTTTTTTTTATATTGCGTGTGCCCATCTTTGTGACGGGTGTGTAGTCATCTTACTTGAGTGAATCAAATGTTGACATTATGAGTGCTAAGCAGTATATAAACTGGTTAAACAAGGAGTCTTTACAGTTTGTTAATCGTAGGCAATTGTTAAATGGAGAGCATAGAATATAGGATTCAGTTTAAGATACTAGTAATGTTATTGGAATCTTTAAAACAAACATGGTGAAATCATCTTTGAAATCATGGCATTCAAAAGTTGCAAACCTGGCTGTAATGTGGAAAATCTTCCAAGATATTTAAATATCAAACTGAAATAAGAGTTGGTCTGAAATAAAACAGTCAGAGAGAAGGAAGTGGGGGTGGGAAGGTGGGAAGTCAGCGAGTGTTTCCCTCGCCATACCTCAACCTGGAATGTTAGATTCAAATTAACACACGCAGACCTAACTTCAATGACTGCCGGGCTTTCTGGTTGGCCACAAGTTGCCTATTGATTTTAAGCAGACAAGCATTATGGAATGCTGCACTTCCATCAAGTTAAAGATGCCTAAATTGAACTTAAATACAACTGTAGCCAGAACTTTTAAAGGTGTGAATCTAATTCTTTGTAATCAAAACTCTATCACATAGAGATTTTTAAACATCGGTATTTACTTTACAGCGATTTTTAAACATCAGTATTTGCTTTAAAAAATAAGCTATTGCAAAACAGGTCTTTCAAACTCTAGAGCAGGAAAATCAACAGAAACAGAGAGACCAGCACGGCTCATTGCCTAGGAGGAAGAGAGCACACTGCAAACACTGCTTGCAAATATTGAATGAAGTACAAAGGAGCATATTAATGAAGTCAAAGCAACATCACTGAATACTGAATTCCCAGTTTGAATTATTCTTATTGCAAAAAGATCAAATATTTAAAAAGCTGTACACAGAAACTACCATAATGGCAAACAACATGCTGTAACAAGAACATCATAGATATTAGATAAGGCAGCGCAGATATTATCAGTCCCATACAGGCATCATGGTCTCACCAAACCTCCTCTGTGTGAGGAAAAGCTGAATAAATGGAGCCCAAGTTCAGGGAGTATCTGTTATGACAGTGGAAATCAGCCACTGAAGTCTGTTAAAAATATGTAATAAGGGTGTTATAAACTCGGCAGCTGGAGGTTTCAATTCTTGAAGAAAGCATAAGCAAATGTTGCAATGTATGCAGAATTAGTATTAGATCCTTTGGAAAAAAAAAAAAAAAAAAAAAAGTGTTCTGCAGTACATAGCATCTGCCTTGTTCCAATGTGGAGAAATGTTATTATTCACATCATTGGCTCCATTTCTTTCCCTGTTGTTGGCAGAACTACATCTGTCTTAGCAACTCACAGTATTATTAGGTAAACTGTGAACACCCTCCAAGGCTGTGGGCTCTCAGAGCATCAATATATCTGTCATGTTTCAAAATCATCAATTAGATGTGAAGAACTGACTCTTCTCAGCACCACAGCAGGGACTCTGCCAGCAGCTGCTTGGGGCTAGCAGCACAGTCTCCACTGCACGAGTGACTGCAGGTCACCTTCTTAGCCTGGCAGAGTAGCTTGCTCACCTTTTCAAGCCACCAGCTCTGTTGTGTAAGGTTTCTCCCCATCTCTACCATGTAATCACACTGCAAGAAAGGCATTGTCCCAGAGACTATTTGCTTTGAGAGGTGAAAAGTAATGGAATATCTGGGGCCATACAAGTTCAAGTAGCGCTGTGGGAAAGAAAGGGGCACATCATGGCTCTGAATCTACCAATCACAGGGATGGGTAGTCTCAGTTCAGAGCTTCTTACCACTCACTCACCACCAGTAGCCTCACAAGAGCTCAGACAGACAAAGAATGGGCAGAAATGTACAGCATAGGTGCCTAAGGACATTTACGATAATGTCTTCAATACCTAAAGCAATTCAAGGGGCAGATTGAAGCTTGCCCCGAAAGGACCAGGGGGAATGGTTTTAAGGAATGGTTTTAAGCTACAGCAGGGGAGATTCAGGCTGGACATTAGGAAGTATTACTTTTCAGAAAGGGTGGTCAGGCACTGGAATGGACTGCCCAGGGAGGTGGTGGAGTCACCGACCCTGGGGGTGTTCAAGGAAAGGCTGGATGTTGTGTTGAGGGACATGGTTTAGTAGGAGCTATTGGGAATAGGTGAACGGTTGGACTGGATGATCTTTTAGGTCTTTTCCAACCTTGGTGATTCTATGATTCCGTGATTCTATGACTGCCCTATAGTAGTGCCCTATAGGCAGCAACAGCCCTGCTCCTCCCACCCTCTGTGCTGAGGCCACCGTTATCTCCCCACAGATCTGCAGTCCCATCCCAAGGTCCCAGTTCTCTCTTGGAGAACAGAATGCTCAGTCTCTTGGTCCTCAGGGTGGAAGTCAGCAGCTGTTGGCCAGCTAAGGCTTGGATTCATCAATAGTGACAGCCTTCCAAACAAACTGGACTGCTGTCATCCCACTGTGACAGCCAAGATCCCATTCTTAGGGAGTGTGTCACTGCAGGAGGTGTTTCCTGGGAAGTGGATTGTCTGCAAAGGCTCATTTATCTACTTGTCATCTGAAGATGGGTTTCTCCAGAAGCAGATATACATGACAATAACGGGAAACAGCACACACACACATGCGCACACACATGCAAAACCCTTCCTCTTTGCTCACTGGTGAGTATCACTGCAGTGTTTACCCCTCATAAGCCCAGCCAATGACATGGTTATGGAGCTGAGATTTCAAAAGGAGTCCTGGGAACCTCAGTGATTTATGTAAACACCTATCATATTACTGATGAAAGGAGCATAACTTGTTTCCTGGTCCCAGAGGAGACTCAGAGTACGCACACAATAAATATTTTTGTCTTGTTGGTCAAACTGACTGTATAATTCTTTTTGGATATAACAGGAAAAGAAGATATAACTTTAATGCTGACTTTTGTATACATGCGTAACAAACTGTTCTCAAACGCTCTCCCAACTCATAGAATGAACAAGTGCCATCATAAGGTCATCATAGAATGACTTGGGTTGAAAGAGACTTTAAGAATCATTCAGTTCCAACATGCTGTCATGGGTCAAACTACCACCCATCCAGCAGGCTGTGTACAGACCCATGCAACCTGACCTTGAATGCCTTCAGGGATGGGGCATACACACCTTCTCTGGGCAGGCTATGCCAGTGCCTCACCATGTTCTAATTGAAAACTTTATTCCTAACATCTAATTTAATCTCACCTCTTTTAGTTTAAAACATAACAGACATCAGTAGGAGCGGTATTACCCAAGAAGTTATGACATTTATGATTGAATATGATGATATTCTATAAGCAGTAAGAACAAAAATGCATGGAGCAAGGAAAATGAAGGCCTGGCATTACCCCACTCATTCATTTATAGTTATACGAAAACATGAATTTGCACTTCTGTAGAAACACTGGTAATGAGGTGAAAGCTTCAGTGGTGCTCTGTCGTACATTAAAGAGGCTATCGTGGACAAGATGAGATTCTCTAAATGGTTAGACTGCCTGTTATAATGGCTGCAGAATTGAAATTTAGTTCTATATGCTTTTTATGTTTGTCACCAGACTTCATTCTATTCTCATGAAGAGGCTACTTCTGAGTAAAACTGAAGGATAGCATAAGGGAAAGATAATTAGGTCTCTTCCTTGAAGAAAAGTACATATTCTCATTATGCACTGGACTTCAGAAGAAGAATACACATAAAAAGATAAATTCAAAAGTAATTAACCATGTTGAAAATCATAAACTAAACTCAGAATAAAATGGTAAAATACAAGTACTCTCACACAGCGTGTAAATCAAACACCTAATGGAAGCAGCATCCAGTGTCAAAACTTTGTCCTTTGTTTCTGAAACTGCTCTGAGTACATAAGATGTTTCAGTTTTCCATGATAATCAGACCGCAGAGCCCACTTGTAAAAATTACCTTACTATCTGACACCTTTTGCATAGTATGACATTCATATTGTTGAAATACACACAGCAGGAACACATTAATGAGTCTGTTGATAGTTATTAATACTGATAGATGGGTTGCTGAGCTAGATTAGGGCACATTCTTATCAGCAGGAACCACTCTAAAAAAAATTAAAAATCACAGGTACAAAATACAAACCAGAAACTTGCATCTGATTTAATCTTGGATGGAATGCTCAAAAATAGAGACATAATTAAAGTCCTTGTTTATCGGGGTGAACATGTACGATGCCCTTCACATTCATTCCTTGTGTTAAACTGTTGTTCCAGAATTGAACCACTTGCATTCTAATAAAACCTAGCGGACTTAAATAATTAATTATTCTTAAAATTAGAACTTAATGAAGTTAATTTTGTGAAATTCAAGAAATCCCACAGAAGAGTGCTTGATTTTTATAGTCTCCACATTTGCCTTCCTTTCTTTGGCATGTTTTTCCCTTGTTTTCTGCCATAAACTAGTTTATTGTCTTCTGCAGAATCCTTTTACAACAGCTGCACTGGGACAGATTGAGACAGAAGTAAAGTTCTGCTACATCAGGGATGACCTGAAATTGATCTGTTTTTGCAAATTATTCTTACTGGATGGGCACATTCACATACTGTTTTAATCGTACTTCCCTCATGTGGCTGAGGGTTTTGTTCATCTTGGTCAAAATACAGAGATTTTACAGGAATGAAAGCATATTTTGACTCCCAGAGACAAAGTTATAGATTATGCCAAAGGTGACACACCAGACTTGTCTGAATTATTTCATATGAATATGTTCTCAAGTTCAGAAGCTGATAGAAACAGTGTCCTCAAAATCTGTTCAAATTTGTCCTTTTGGGTTTACACTGACCACTATGTACCACATTGAAGTTTTCTGTGATTGAAAATACTGCATATTGCATCCATCAGGAAATAAATCTAAGTAATTTGATCCTGAAGTTGTCTGACCAGGACATAACTGTTTTCCTAACTTTGAGAGGCCAATAACTGTAAAATATACCAAGTGAATGATATGTAAATACAACTTTTCTCAATCTCTTGGACAAAAGCCAATTTTAAGTGTTGCAATGTCTTTAGACAAAGGAATGTCATGAGCACACATGCAATACTTTTTAACTTCCTTGAGATGCCATCCCACCAAGAAAAGTGCTATCATTCAAAATCTCACAAACACTATGAAAGAATGCTTGTGTGATTGTGCATTCAAGAAGTTGCACTATATTAATACATGGAGACAGAAGGCAACATCTCAACTATTCCTCGTCTCAGCAAAATTTGCAAGTGTCCAAATATGTTGCTGTCTGGAAATGCTTTAAGTTTGACAGTAAAATCAGTTTTCCTAGATGAGTTGGTTAATTTGGCTAATGACAATATGGAGCATTCTCTGCAGGAAATCATCAAGGCATACATTTCTTTTTTGCACTTGACTGTAATGTAATCTTGCCAACCTCAGCTCTTCTTATATGCTACCTAAACTCATTGACAACAACTACCTAAACTCACTGACACCAACTAAACTGACAAATAAAAGAAGACTGGGACTGAATGAGCTCTCACCCTCTACTGTCTTGTTCCTGAGTGCCTTGCACCAGTGATGTCCTGTATAAGACTCCCCGGAAGTAAATATGTCTTTGACAGAGAGAGTCATTGTGAGCCGTAACACTGGGGAGTGAGATACAACAAATAATCAGTGAACTGTCAGGGTGACCTTCTTTCATTTAACAATCTAGACTGAACTGATGATACACAGAGCCCAGCACAGAGCGTTATGCTACTATTGTATTGGTTTCAGTATGCCATAGTTTGCAACCTACCTGGCAAGGTTATAATGGTGTCTAATCTCTTTTTTACATATATTTAAATATTCTGGATGTCTATGTTGAAGCTGGGTGGATGTTAGAATTACTTGTGCAGACATAGTAAAACATGTCAGGTCTGCAGCGCAGTCAGACGCAGTTACAAAGAATGAGGGAGATATCTGCATTATTTTTCAATGACTGCTTTACCTGTCTCTGTTTATGTGCTTGATACTTTTTTTTGACTGCATGAATTTAAATCTTGTGCATCTGTTAGGAGGAGTACTCACTTTAGTCAAATAGAAGTTATTGAACTCACTGCAAGGATAAATGGATGAAATTAAAGGGCCTCTGATATATATAAGATGAGAGCAGCTGCTCTAATGGTCCCTTCTGGGCTTAAACTTTATGAATCTATGTTTCATTTCCTGCTTGCTCAGAGATAGAGATAAGATATCTCCAGGGAAAATACCAAGAGTCCTTCAGAGAACAATGGGAAGCTATTAATCTACAAGTGCCTACCTACCTGGTTCAGGCTCAGGTTAACAAGCTTATTGTTCCACTTCTATGACTTGAGATCAAAGCATACCATACATTAAAATAAACCTTTCCAGTGAGGAGAAGTTGAGAGCAAAGCTACCTCGAGAAGGGCAATGTGTGTGGACAGTGAAACAGTAATGCAGGAGATCCTGTCCATCTCAGTCCAAACATCTCAGGTGACCAAATAAAATAAAACGTTTTAAAACCTATAAGATAATCTGAGGTGTGAGTAAACTTCCATGCTGGTTTAACTCTGTTAAAAGTAATAAGCTGTCTTTTATAAGGTTGTTTGGAGTCACTGTTAGCAGAAGATCTCCAGAGGCCAAGCCCAATTGGATCAGTCAGAAACCAAAAGCCAGTGCACATAAAAAGACTGTTTGAAACAGTCAGGACAAAAGTGGTTGAACTGCATTGTTTCAGTGATGACCTAAGGAGCCAGAGTGACCCAAATCTTGCTAACTTGCAATTGAAACATCTGAAGGATGCAAAGTGCATATGGAAATGAGTTTTACCGGTGTCTTCCCAAGGCACAGGGAAAAGCTGATCAATGTGCTTAGAGATTTCCTACCTATTCCCTGTTATCATAACTCACAATACATTGCAACACGCTTAGTCCCACTCTTTCACGATCTACCTCTTCTTGACTAAACAGTTGAGCCTATCCAGAAACCAGAGCTAGGGCCTAAACATCAATATCGGGAGGTGAGGTTGTGTTCATGCTTTTGCTGGAAGAGGGCCTACAGTGTGGTATGATGCCATCTTCCATACTCTGTGTTCTCATAAACAAGTGCTTGCAACACTCAAATTGAATGTTCAAGATATATGGTATCCAAGATATATAGACTAAGTATCTAACTAGTGTACATACTGGCAGTACTTAACTGCAGTAACCATAGCATTCAGCACAGATTATAATCTTTTTCTGGATCTCAGATACTTGTAATTGCTAATCAAGTCCATTGTTACCAAGATATGAGTTAGTTCATTTACAGTGAGCTCAAGTATGCCTAGATTTGCTGCCATAATCTTTTCATTAAATCATAGACATTACCCAAATGATCCTTAACTCTCCTTTGATTTCACATGTGGACTCAACAGCCATTTGGGTGACCTTTCTGGAATCTGAGCACAGACAAACAACAACTCCTCTCCCTGATATGCCATCACTTCTTACACATTTTTGCCCATCCCTGGGGAAAAAAAATACAGGTCCCGTGCTATCTTCTTCAGTGTTGACAGTGGCCAGTCCTGTAATTTAACTTTTACCAGGAGCCATTCCACATCTCCATCTTCTCTCGTTCCTTAGGAAACAGCAATGAGATATAGCCTCTAAAGTAAAGTCTCAGTAGCCTCCACAAGCTCACAGTGGCTGGTTCCTTTCATCATAGTGTACATGAGCCCTCCTCCCTTTAAAGAGTGCAAGTAAGTGAAAAGCTGTACTTTTTAAGCAGTAAAACTTTTTGTAGCTTTTGCAGGAATGCCTGCCAAGCTGGGTTATACTGATATGTCAGCAGCTCTGTTATGATAGCAGGCTGTGGATATTTCAGTTCAAAGGTCACAATATCCTGCCAAAAAATGAGAGATATACTTATATTATGTGTGGAGTGTGTTTGAGCAATCTATCTATAAAAGAGAATAAAGGCAGAGAGTGTGCTAGGTAACTGTTGCCAAAATAAATGAACTTTTATTTAACCTTCAGCAGGACAGTGCAAGAGGCAGGGACTGCCTGTGGGGGTAACAGGGTAACTCGAACAGATCCTTGTTTCCATCCAGCTTTGTACCTTTGCTTCACAATTTCATCAGTTGGAGTTCTAGTTATGCCTACAACATACTGATGTCCTCCAGTATGGCAGTGGGTAGTTAAGTAACACCATCTCCAGGGACAAGATTAGATCAGTCAACCCTTTCAGGCCCATAAACGTACCAGTTTTTGATAATTTTTGCCCAGCATTTCCACAGATGATTCATTTGTATGAGCAGTGTGAGCCAAAATTAAGTTCAAATTCAGCACTTATATCAATAGTGTAGGAGGCTGGGGATTTTTTAGGATCCTGTCTAAGTGATGTCTTATGTAGCTTGGAAAAGATGAATTTTTAAGTGTTTAATGTAGCTCTTATCTCTCTTAGCTACAATCCATCTCTAAACCACCACCCTCATCTTAACTATGCAGCACTGCACTGGCTTCTTCAAGCCCAAATGCTGACAGTTAGTTCTACTCAGCCGGTGAGGGAAAAAAGGGAAAGAACTATGTTACTTACATAATCAGTTGTCACTGAAAGCAGATGAAAATTTTCTTCCACACCTTTTAATGCACTTACAATCTCACACATATGTACATTGGTAAAATGGGATTTGTCTTTTATAATTACGGTATGGAAGGAAACATTCGTGTGATTACAAATAAGTAATAAGGAGGTGATTTATTTGATCCATTAAAATATTCACTTCCCATTCTCAATTCATTTCTAAATATGGGTATCTTCCAAGCTACAAAGTGACTAAGAAAGCAGAGCTGCTGGTGGAAGATTAATCACTATGTTGTGATGTGTTTCTGTACATGCCTTATGGATAGAACCCTGTGGGTTGAGATAAACTGCATGTTGCTGACACACTCTTCAGAATGAATATGTGTGAAGTGAGTGAATATATTTGGGTCTTCTTTTGTCATTACCCACAGGGCTTGGGAATAATCTCTCATATTGGTTTTGTCATAGTACAATGCTATCAGCTTAATTCCAGCACGAGCTTTAATTCGCTTATGCTGATTTTGGCCGAAAGTCAGAGGCCGTCAGAAAATAAGACACCTGGACTTGGAAACTGTCTCTGAGGATGTAGCTCTGGAGTTCACCATCTTCCCCCTATCTCTTTGCCTTCATCCTGGAACCTGATCTCGCATCTCCTTGCATTACCTGAAGTATCCCCAAAATTAATGCTAGAACTATATTTCTGCATGAAAATACCATGACAAAGGATTGACCAGGTAATCCTTTTTCATAGTAAAATATGTCAGGATTGTTTTGTAGCATTGCCTATGGTTCATTTTTTTAGATCAAAGAACATCCCTGTTTTTAATGGCAAAGAGTGTCCACTCTGCCTCCAAGGTGTCCAGCACCAGACAGAGTTCCCTACCTTGTTGTGTGCAGGAGTTGTATGGTGTGGCAGTCTTCCAGATAAGATCCTTTCTCTGCCAGTTCTAGCCACTTCTCCTCTCAAATGCAGCACTGCTCCTACACCACAGCTTCTGTGCAACGCTCGGTGCATCATTCCAGTCAGAGCTAGAGCTCAGCAATAGTATCACTTAAATACAGATAATTTTGAATGCTGTTTACATCTTCAATGTTTGGACATCAAGGCATTTAACAGTCAATTCAGATCTTACTTCATCCACAAGTAAAGCACAATCACAGTGCAGGCTTATTCTAAACTCTAAGACTAAAACTATAGCTCTATTTTCTCAGTGATTCCCAATACAGATGCAATAGATAGAAAGAATAGTTTTGTTGTTCCCAAATGGCAGTCTTGAAAATTCAGTCTGAGGTACAACAATTAATTTGTCTTTTGTTTTTGTTTTTGTTTTTGTTTTTGCAATACAAAGGGTAGTACAAACTTGTCAGGACATTAATAGGCCCCAAGTTATCCTGCTTAAATTACCAGCATCACCCAGAGTGTCAGGGACTCTTCTTTGTTTTTTGCAACATTAGAAATGCAGTTGCAGTAGCACTTCATACAGAAGAGGTAATCCACCTTACACTCATTTATCTGTGTTGCCTCAGAAAATTTAACACAAGGTACGTGCTGTTTTTTGTCTCTCTAACACAAGCAGATGTCATTATGAATACATGTACAAAATTGATAAGTGAAGTAAGATTGTGCTGGTATTACTTTTCAGGGTTGAATAATCCACTAAGTGATTTAGTCAGAGTCACATGCAGCATGTGAAATAGAATCCCCAATTTCCAGAATCTCAGTTTGTCAATTTTATCATGTAATACCTCTACTAAGAGATTATGGCTGCTGGTTTTGTGTTGTTACTGGTTATTAATAAAGGTGTCTGGACATCTTAGATACATTTGAAATGCCAAGATGACACTGAGATAAAAGAAATCAATCTGGTCAGATTAATATGGGGCTGAAGGCTATACAGATGTGACTGACAACCTTTTTTTCTTTTTTTTTTTTTTTTTTTTTTTTTTTTTTTTTTTTTTTTTTTTTTTTT
>NW_024885532.1:28156139-28216313 GCF_019232065.1 Centrocercus urophasianus
TTTTTTTTTTTTTTTTTTTTTTTTTTTTTTTTTTTTTTTTTTTTTTTGAAGAATTACATGAAAAAAAAAATATTTTCCAGTAAATTACCATATTTTAGAATTTTATATCTACAAGACAATAATCACTGTTTTATGCTCCTGTTCCTAAAAAAAAAAAAAATATTTATTTTCTTACCATCTTGACCACTGCAGTGCATTTAGAGTAAATAATTTTTTGAGGAAATCTCATGTCTAATGTTTATTGATAAAGTGGATTTAATATGAAGACCCAAATACATGACTCACAAGTCCTTTCCAAAATTATCTTGATAGAAATACTCTACTGTTACATCCATCACAAAGAACTTAAATGTGGAGTAGGAACTGAAGGCATTGATCTCTCAGGTTAGGCCAGATAATTGAACTGAAGAGATTTTCTTATTTGTGCTGTGGTTGATAATTTAGTCTAAAGTTCTGAGTGAATCTGCTGATCTATACATGGTCCTGTAGGACTGCGGCTCATCACTATGTCAATACAAATTTTATTGTCCAAAATGTCTGTTCTTCAGATGAGAGATAGATCGTGGTACGTTAGGATACATTGCAACGTTGTCATGAGTGTTATTTCAAAGTCCTGAGGGTCTCTTAACTTGGATTTCTTTTCCACTGGACCTGCTAGTGCTTTTCAGGCACTAAATTAGCCTTCTTTCTTCATTCATTTAGTTTGGTTACCATCAGCCTACCTTCAAACTATTGGCAGTGAACTCCAGCATTCCTGTTGGAAGGAAAATACAGGCCACTGATATGAAAGGCAATGTATTATGTTGGCTCAGGACTGGGGATTTTATAATGCAGGTTTGTCTGTTTGAAAATGAAGGTCTGGAAGTCTTGAAACAAAGAGCTGCATACAAAAACTTTTATGATGTAAAATATGTGCATGAGCTTTTTGCGCTATGAAAGCTTGCTTTTTTTTTAATCTTATTCATTTATTGATTGATTGGCTTTTAAACTGTGAAAATCTCTCCTGCACATTTAAGGCAGAGGCAGATTACAGAGTGGTAGTCCAGCTGTCATGTACATGCTAGTAGTTTACCTGTTAGGTTTTCAGTAAGTAAGGAGAAACTGCACTTACAAAATGAAAGATTTCATTTTTGGCATTGCTGTTGAAATTAAGATCAAAGACATGCAGCAAAAGCAACTAATCAGTTATTTGCTAGCATGCCTACTTTTTGTCTTGTGCAATGTGTCTTGATCTACTCAGCATACCTTCAGTTTTACTCTGGGTGTTGTTCTTCAATCCTTTTCTGTTACAGATTATTCTAAACTGTCACTTGCTATGAAAAGACATCTTTTAATACATACAGTCTACCTTTTCAAGCAGATCACAATTGGCCTGAGTACTGAAGAAACAAGCAGGAAAGAAGAAGCAGACAAGCTGAAAATGCTGAAGGGGAAGAGAAAGTCCTGAGAGAACATGTTTAAAACTGTCTGTTAACCCAGATATTACTTCCCTCAGACTCTGTAGTGGCTGGCCCACATAGAAATTTCATTTTCTTTCACAGAAGACAAACTGAAAAGAACTTCTTAATAGAAAAAGGGAGTTTTACGTTTGAAAGCTGCAGGAGAAATACATAATTAAAAATAACCTGATCCAGTGTAAATGAGAATATGCAAAAAAAAAAAAAATAAAAAATCACTGAATGGGCTCAGAATTTTTATGAAGACAACCACAGCATATCCACAGTACTGCTATCTACTGTCCTAAATCCTAGAGTGCTTGGCATATGTTTTCCTCTGACCTTCTGCAGGGTATTGGAGCATACTTTCCTCCTTCATCATCAATAAATTTTCCTCAAAATGACAACCTTACTATCCTCAAAAACAAAACAGAGTTTCACTGACATAGCCAGCTGTAGTATAGGAAAGATTAATTGCATGAGTGCTGGGTTTAGAGGCAATGTGGGCACATCATTCATGTCAGGAATTAGGCAGATTTAGATCCCCAAACAAGAATATGAGGTACTTGCTTTAGGTAAAGAGTTACCGTCAACCTTCTTTATTAAATTAACAACTGATGAGGATATCAACAGATGGCCCAATGTCCCTGCCTCTAAACCTCAGAAGAGAAACATTGAAGCTATTAAAAGCATTCTTTTCAATGAACGTTCTATCACTCCAAGGTTAAATGATGGAGAAGATGGAGAGGACCTCTGCACCATTCAGAGATCTCCCAACCTACAGCAGGCTGGTCACACTGACATTGTTTAGCAGTAGTTCTTCAGGTAAGGTTTAGATCATAGTACATCAGAATGCACTGTTACCATGAGTTCATAGCAACTGGTCCAGGATTTAGAACATTATTACTCCTGTTTATGTATTCTTCTGAGTAGTTTTTTTTAGCTCAAAGTTGAGATACAGTGTAAGTTCCATCTTGCATCTTATCACTAAGAAGCTGAGACTTTCCTGGATGACTATGGTTTATGAAAACAAGAGACTTCTGGGATCCCTGGGACTGTGCAAAATTGAAAAAGCTGGATCTGGTACAGTCTCAATAACAATTTTTGTCCTTGTACTGAAGTATCACCTTACTTAAAACTGAGCATTGGTATTCACATAATCATAGAATGGTTTGGGTTGGAAGACCTTAAAGATCAACCAGTTCTATCCCATTGTCATGGACAGGGTTGCCACCCATGAAATCAGGCTGCCCAGGGTCCCCAGCAGCTTGCCACTGAACACATGCAGGGATAGGGCATCCACAGCTTTTCTGAGCAGCCGGTGTCACTACCTCACCATCTTCACAATGAAGAATTTCTTCCTCATATCTAATCTAAATCTCTTCTCTTTTAGTTTGAAACTTTTTCTATCCCCCTTTTCTATCACTAACACGCTATTGGAAGTGCTACTTAGAGTGGTCCAAAGGAAAATCAGAGTAAAACAGCAGTTTTCAGGTACGGGCAATCAGAAGTCTTTCTGTGTGGTCCCCTCTTAATTTAGTAGAGTGGCTGTATCAACAAGAACTCTTTGTAGAACTATACAAGAGTGTCTCGTTACACTGACTTACACTGATCAGTAAGTGAAGATTTTAGAAAGCAGCTATAGACATTAGGGATTGATTTATTCCCTCCCTCATTTGTATGTAAAAGCATGAAATTATTTGTTCCATTCCAACACTGGAATAGATGGCATACTTGTACAGAATTATTGCTCCTTCAGAGGTAACATGCATCTGTACCATCTCAAGAAGATAAGGATAGAGGGGAAGGCAGCAATAACTGGATAATTTTATTGGGAAATTGTATGCAGAACTGGATATATTTTGGATAAAAAAGATCACAGTGACTCATTTCTGATTCTTCATCCAAAAACATCTTGAATGACAGCTGATGAGATTAAAATAGTTAATAATGAATGAGGTCTAAGATATTTTATTGTCCAAAAGGAAGATGAGATAAGCAAGTGCCTTTTGATACAAGTGTATTTTTTACAGCTACTGAAGGAAAAAGAAGATGCAGCACCTGAGGAAGGAAAAGAAGGAGATTAATACAGCTTTTTCAGTAAATTACATACAAGTCTCAGGTCCAATTGACCATGAGAAATTATAGCATGTGAAATATTTGCTGTGGTCCACAACTAAGTACGTGTGACAAGACATTAGTATTGTAGGAACTATTGTTTTTAACTCCATAATAAACAAAAGAAGAAAAAAATTACAAGAATTACACTAAAAGCTTTTCCTAACTTTCATTGATTTTGATTGGGAGTGGATAGTGTCATGGTGGGGAAACACCAGTTTTTCCTGAGCCTGTCTATTATCTCTTGGTATCTACCAAGGATTTTATGAGCCACATAAGAACCTATTATTACACTGTTGTATTTTGACTGCGACTGTCAAAACTATTTCCACTAGGAATTTGGCAATCATAGTAAAAATGCATTTAAGAAGTTGGATACTTTGTCTAAGTGAATACATGCAAAGAGGTTTGAGGTCATTTTGCTTGTGCTCAGAGCTGGTCCAGATATGTGGTGCTGTGCCTGAGCTAATCTGCCCTGCTGCAGAGTTGAGTTATGAAACCATGGTCTGTAAGCTGGGCTCAGGACCATGATCTCTGAGCATGTAGGCTGATAAATCCTTGTAAAAATTATGCTGGAACTGTGTTCTCTGATGCAATTCTGCCTGGGTTCAGAGCCTGGACTTCCACCTCAATTGGGAGCTAAGCTGATGGCTTCCACCTACAGGGTTGTTTTCCTTCATTTATCTAATGAATTTTAGTATCACCCTATGAGTTTCCAGACTTCTAAAACTTTCCCTTTTTTTCCCCCTTTTCATATTTATTTCCAAGATGGCATATATTATTTTACATTCATGACAGTAATAACTGTCTAGTCAACCATAATTGCTTCTATATGCTTTAGTACTTAGGATTCAATGATTTGTTACTGGCAATTTAACATCCCTACTGCACAGCAATATCATATTAATTCAATGTTTATGAAATATATCTAAAATACTTCATATATAAAAATGATATGCATATGTATATATATATAAGTCAGCATGAAAGGAAACAAAAAATACTTCACCCTGTAACCTCTTATGAACTCATTGAAGCTGTTTTCATTTTCTGTTTTCACAGTACACTTATTTAAAACTTTAGACATGTGCTGCCACACAAAGTAAAAGACTAATAAAAAGGCAATGAGATTTGCTCTGTTACATTCCACATTAGAGATTGTGAATAGCTTACATAAGTGAAACTGGTAATTGCTGGTAGTGGACACCCATGGAGGTAAGTAGTGATTACCCATGTTCTCAAAAATCCTTTGGCTACTGCCAAAGAAGAGCACATAGCATAGATGCAGTTCATAGCAAGAGCAATCATCACAGTGTGCTTGCAAGTACATTGTTTGTAGTACAGGATAATCCCCCTGAATGTACATCACCTGAAAAACATTTTTAAAACCACTTATCCTTGACAGAGATTACTTTTGTTGTCATTCTCCTGTGTATTCTTCTTATTTCTAAGTGATACTGCCATCAGAGAAACAGTCATGAAGCTTGTGCTAAAGTACATGACAAAAGAAATTTGACGGTGTCATTGACATTATCTCATCTGACAGCAGCGAAATTACACTGGTGTGTATATATCAATAGCATTGGGTCTTTGTTACAACCACTGAAATATGAGAAAAACAGGATAAAAAGGCTGTAGGCCCAAATCAAAAGTCTTCACTAGCTGCTAGAGCACCTCTCCACCTGGACAATAGGAGTTTTTCGAATGTGCTAAAAATGTCAGCCCAAAGGGCAACAACTTCTCCTTCTGGTTCCACAGGGAGGATTTCCTATCCTGAGGTGATCTTTGTTGGGAAGAACTGCTACTAATGGCCTCATAGTCAAGGTACTTCTGGCATTAAGTCCTTGGACTCAGAAATTGAAACTCTTCCACAGTATACTAGTCTTCTCATCATAATGTCCCATTTCTTCATTTCTGCTCCTCGGTGTGAATTAGTCAACCTGTAGCAGAAAATTAAAATTAGCACTAGATTTCAGTAAGATTGGAAAAGTACTAACTTTCTGAAACTTTCAAATACAATTATTTTGACTGAATTTCAAATGGACCAAAAAATTCCTAAAACAAAAAAAAAAAGAATCACAGAAAAGAGAGTTTTTCAAGAATAGCCAGTAATTCAGGGTCACAGCATTCCCCTGGGATGGGAAAGATCCCATTTCTAGTCTCTCTTGCTACAGCAAGCTAGAGCTAGTGAGTGTGTCAACTATGGGTCCCTTGCAATTTTCTCTAAACCACAGTCCAGCCATCTGCATGAATTACAGTACAGTCCCTAATCAGGAAAAGAGCAGGACAATCAAAGTCTTATTATATTCAGGCTCCATAGTTCTCCTTTTTCTTAATTTAATTTTAATTACCCTTCTTTACCAGATCATTCTACATTGACCAGCACTGTTTTCAGCCTTGTGGGACACTAGAAGGTAGTTATCAATGCTATCTCCTGAAAGTCTTTTTGTAGGACAGAAGCTCTTTTTTTCCTTCTTCAAGTTCCATCAAGCCAACTCCTTTGCTTCTTGAAGTCTCACTTCTAATCTCATATTTTTCATTTGTTTGTTTTTTGGGACCTCCTAGATTTGCACTTCTGTGGGTACAAAGCCTCCCCCACAGTCCTTCTTTTGTTCCTGATCTAATTCTTCACACACCAACAACTAAGTACCAGAACAGAACACAGTCATCATTACACTCAAAATCTTGCTATGGGCAAGAATAAATGCAACTTTCAAACAAAACCAAGAATTTATTCAGTGTAATTTAAATCTTAACTATCTAACCAGTGAGTTATTTTTAGTTACAATCTAATTATTACAGGAAAAAAAAAAAAAACAAAAAAAAAAAAAAAAAAAAAACAACAAACAAAAAGCATCAGAGGAAGGCAAAGCATTGTAAAAAGGACTTAATAACGATAAAGGCAGAATTGCCTTACACTCACTTCCTGCTGTCTGCCCCTTTTTCCCATTTTTATGCTTCACCTTCCACCTTTTCCCAAACTGCAAAGCTGTGCATCAGTGTTGCAGGCCATTGGCATGCCAGCTCATTTGCCCAGAGGAGTATGATGCTGTTGTTGTTTCCACCTTGCTCCCCACATGGGGCTATTGCTGTATATCTTCTCTTACACCATACAATTTGCTTTCCTGTTCTCAGGGTGACACTTCTTTCACTATTGATAGTTGACCAGTGATGAGATATTTACAACTCTGGGGTCTCCAGAACCATGTAGTGCTCTTCCTTTGCCAGTACTCCCTCAATACTTCACACTCTGTCTCCCCTTGTTGAAACCTCTGCTATGGTACCACTCCTTTGTACTGCATCATTTTGCTAGTGTCATGTATTTAGTTCCACACAAAACAACAGCTTGTTAATACTACCTATTCAAAAATTATGGTAATACAAGATGATTAGACAAAGCTAAGCAACAGTAAAACAAATAAAGCAGTGGCCACCTTGTCATTAGGAAATTGCTGCTAACAGCTAAATAAGCCAAAGCAAAGCTGTGGACAGACCAAGACAAACCCAACTGAAGCCTGACAACTCCAAAGTCTTCTCAGAGTTAGTGTGAAGCCTCTGGTCTGTTACTAGCAATGTCAGTCTGCATCTGCTGGGTTACAGAGCTATTCTTATCTGCTCAGGATACCGACTTTTGTTCATGCATCTGACAAGCCTTACAGCATTCTTCAGGGCGTATAAGACAGATCTGAAACTTCTTCCGGTGTCTCAGATCTGTGACTTGTGTGATCAGTGACTTTGCTGCTGCCCCAGGATTCCAGCAGGTTCAATGGGGAGAGGTGGGTGCCACACTTGGATCTGCCACAGCTGACATCTACCAGAAGAAAAGCATGTTCTCTCCCAGCCACAGTGCAGTGATGAACCAGATACTGGAAATTTCGTAGTTTGCTTCCACCTAAGCACATGATTTATGATTAATACCTCTTTAACTTTTACAGCAATTCTCATTGGGATCATTTGTTTAGGCAGCACCTTTAGAGGGTTTACTAGCAAGCTACCTAAATTGGGACATTGCTCTGAGCTTGATTAAATTCAGCTGGCATTAGAAAACTTTATCCCAAATGTTTATTTGTCAAATGCTTAACCACATCTCATTTCTTCAACCATTTCTCCAAAAGCCACGGAACCTGCATGCAAATTTCTGACAAAAACATTTTGTTCAATTCTGTTCAATGGCTTATTCTCCAGCAATTGTGGACAGAAGTAGTCCACAGATTTTACTTCAAATAGTGTCCTAGTTTGTAAGTATAATAAAAATTGCCTTTTCTTTTTGTTCTATGTGCACTTCTACCTTCTATCTTTTTTTGCAGGAGTATCTTCAGCTGGCATACACATTTTGCTATGGAAGTGAGATAGTTTTTGTCTTATTCTCTTCCGTGAGAAAATACAGAATCAAATTGAAACAACAGGCAAAATAGTATATATGCAGAAAGCAACATGCAGTCATGCCTCCTCCAGGCTGGAACTGTCGTCTGTTACAATAAAGCCAACAGACAGGCTGTGTAAAATAAGCCAATAACCCATCTCTCTATTCAGTTCATATAAAGCTTCACATGAGGTGTGATCCAAGGGAAGTACAGTTTCTGGGAGAGAGCCAATATCTGGGAATATTTTTCTCTCCATCTGATGTGAGAGAGCCTCAGTATGGTGCTGCAAACACTGAAGATTCTGGCTGACAGCAAGTCCAGATGTCTGAGGTCACACATAACACCACACCACCAACTGTATCTCAAAGAGAAATGTGGAGTCGGAAAGCCAGTTCTTCAGACACATCAGGAGCCCTTAAGGCTGAAAAATATTCTCTGGGTGGCAAGAGGTGATTTGGTGCCAAGTAGTTTAAAAGCCTTCCTAAACATATGTGTTTGCTTTGCTCCGAGGAACCAAGTCCACTTCGATCACTGCAGAAATCAGATCTATAAAGGCAATTCATTCAAGGGGATGGAAACAATTTTCCTTTTTTTCATATGTCTTTGAAATGGCTCGTTGTCATCTGACAGGTTATTTTACCATTGTAGAAGATTGGGAATCTGCTGAGAAAGACAATGGAACGGAAGAACTTTAGATTAAGAAGCTACTAGAAAAAGCACATTTAAAGGAGAAAGTAGGCAAGGGCAGAGATGCTGCTGTTCTTCCCAAATTGTCTCGCTTATATGTATGCGGTTTCATGTGATTAGAGCTGTGGAAAATAAAGTTCTTAAGCATGTTTTGTAAACAGAATTTGTTTTTAGCTTTTATATGGAAGAAAAAGATAACATAGAAGGTATTGCTCTTGAGCTCTATCAGAAATTGCAAATAAGGTGAACACCTGCTAGTTTTCTGTTTACGTTGGTGAGATTCTGTTTGTATTGATACTGAGGCAAACTTATGTCTGTCAAAAGCATCACCTTTTATAATAGCAGTATGACTTCTCAAGCCCTTCTGTAACTTAGTAGTGTTTGTTGTACTATCTGAGCAACGTTGGGTGCACAAGGACACAAAACAATCAATCATGTGTTTGGGAGGAAGGATGAGGAGAAGCAGCAAGAGTGTGGAAGCTACTCCATGTCCAAGAGAAAGGCCCTGGTGTGGCATGTGAGACTGTTTGATGGATGAAAACTGGCTGCAGGATTGAGTCCAGAGAGTGGTGATCAGTGGGTGAATACTAAGATGGAGTTCAGTGACAAGTGGTGTCTCACAGGGGTCAGTTCTAGGACCAATACTCTTTAATGTCTTCATCGATGTCACTGAAAGTGGGGCCAAGCACACCATCAGCAAGTTTGCTGATGACACCAAGCTGTGGGGTGTGGCTGACACATCAGAGAGACAGGATGCCATCCAGATGGACCTAAACAGGTCTGAACAGTGATCCCAGGTAAACCTCATGAGTTTCAAAAAATCCAAATGCAACATCTTGCACCTGGGTCAAAGCAAACCTCACTACCAGTATAAGCTGGGGGATGACAGGATTGAGTGCAGTCTTGTCAAAAAAAACCTGGCAGATGGCAAGCTAGACATGAGCAGCAATGTGCACTTGCAGCAAAGTCAGCTGTATCCTGGGTTGCATCATAAGAACTGTGGGAAGCAGGCTGAGGAAGATGATCCTGCCCCTCTGTTCTGTGTGGGTGAGGCCTCACGTGGAGTACTGCATCCAGATTTGGAGTCCTCAGTACAGGATAAACATGAACATATTGGAGTGTGTCCAGAGGAGGGCCAAAAAAATGATCCAAGGGATGGAACACCTCCCTCTGAGGACAGGCTGAGAGAGCTGGGGCTGTTCAGCCTGGAGAAGAGAAAGCTCCAGGAGACCTGAGAGTGACC
This sequence comes from Centrocercus urophasianus, assembly GCF_019232065.1. NCBI lineage: Eukaryota > Metazoa > Chordata > Aves > Galliformes > Phasianidae > Centrocercus > Centrocercus urophasianus. Next base: position 28,165,988 of record NW_024885532.1, read on the forward strand.
TTTCAATATCTGAAGGGACAGACTAACAGGATCTGTGCTATAGAAAAAGGGGAAAAGGCTGCAAGATCAAAGAGGGTAGCTTTAAGTTGGACATAAGGAAAAAGTCTTTTTACAGAGAGGCATTGGAACAGGTTGCCCAGAGACTCAGAGATGTAGTTGATGCCCCATCCTGGAGACTTTCAAGGCAAGGCTGGATAAGGCCCTTGGCAACCTGATCTATATGTGCATGTCCCTGTTTATTGCAGGGGAGTTGGACCAGGTGATCTTTAATGGCCCCTTCCAACTCTAAGGATTCTATGATTCTGTGGTTCTATTTCCTCCCACCATGGGAGAGGACTTATGAACTTAGGCTGGAGGAGGAATGAGGAAGTGGAGGGGCTGTCCAGTAGGCCATGCAGTGCGATACAGCTCCTAGGCCATCAAGAGGGAGCGGAATTGGCTACAGGCTACCTTATAGGATCTTTGAATAATACACATGCTCCATTGTGTGCATTTCAATCATGAGCTCTTCAGTATTTCCTTCAGAAACATCTTAACTCCATTCTCCACTACCATTCCCACTTTTGGCTCTCTGCAGCTTCCAGTGCATCACTCAGCTCACACCAGTGACAGGAAGGAGTAGGGAATAGCAATACCAAACTCCTTGTGAGAGTCCCAGGCAGCAGGTTTTCTCCTTATGAAGGACATCGCTTGGATGTCCTTCTCTGTTTTTCTATTTTCATTCTGTATGGAAACTCAAGGCTTCTCAGCCACTAAGTCTGCTTCCACCCCCCACTCTCTCATACATTTGGCATCGTTAGTTACACTGGTGTTAACCATACTGATGATCTGGATGAGCTGGACAGCTGTGACTGCTTGCATAATGTATGATATGCCTCCAGCAGTGCCTTTCTCCTTTGCTATTTCACAGCATTAGAAAGGATGTCTGGGTTTTATTCTTTTTACCCTTTCTCTCTCTTCAGCTGGTCTTATTAGCCTCTCTGGTGGTCACCAGTATGACATAAGGAACACCCACCCACACACCTCACCCATTGCTGTTTGTCAGGACTGCTAGTGCTCAAGGCTATCCTGTGGATTATTTCTCTGACAGAGTGTCTAATGCAATTTTATTTCATTCTCCTTTTTATAAAAAAAGAAATCCTGCTGTATTCTTCCTTTCTCCAGGAGCACTGTGACCTCTTTCTGCTATTTTCATGTTGAATTGACCCTTTAAGAGTCCGGTTTTTAAGCAAGAGCTTTTATAAAGGCCGTTAATATATATTTATTTTTGGCAACCAATGTTACTAATGCTGCCTGTGGCCACCTCTGGGGCCTCTTCCTTCCAAGGCTGGGACCTCTGACAAATTCCTACCACAGTAGGCGCAGCTATCTTTAACTTTCAAAAAGCCCACTGTTGCAGCTTTGTGGCAACAGCAGTGACAATTCTCTCTATTGTTAAAAGTGCTCAGCATTTCAAAGGTTATTTTTAGGATGATAACCTTTGAGATGAATTTTCCCACTAAATCTCACCATGTCTCCTAGGTACATAAATTACTGCTGGGAATAATCAGGTCTATAAAAGTTTAAAGTGACACATCTTCATCATTCATCTTCATTGTTCGTCTTCACCTCTCTCGTACAGATGGTGGACAAAAAGCAGTGTGCTTTTGCAGCCCGGAAGACCTAAAGTACCCTGGGTTGCATCAGAATAGGGGTGTCCAGCAGGGAGAAGGAGGGGATTGTCCCCATGTGGAGTACTGTGTCCAGGTTTGGGGCTTCCAGCACAGGAAGAATGTGGGGCTTGGGAGATCCAGAGGAGGGCCACAAAGATCATCAGAGGGCTGGAGCACCTCTTCTTTGAAGACTGGTTGAAGTAGTTGGGCTTGTTTAGCTTGGAGTCAGGAAGGCTCCAGGGAGACCTCACTGCAACCCTCCAGTTCTTATAAGCAGGAAAGGCAGCAGCTTTCAACATTATCTGATAGTGACTGGACGTGGGAGAATGGCTTTAAACTAAAAGAGGATAAATTTAGGTTAGAAGTGAGGAAAAAATTCTTTAATCACTAGTGTGGCACTGTCACAGAATGCCCAGAGAAGCTGTGGATGTCCCATTCCTGGAGGCATTCAAGGCCAGGTGGGATGGAGTTCTGGGCAGCATAATCTGCTGGGTGGTAATCAGTCCACAGGGCTGGAACTGGATGATCCTTAAGGTCCCTTCCAATCTAAAATACTATTTGATTCTATGATTTTATGAATGTGTATACACATGAATACATGTTTGTGCATGTACTTCAGTGGATAGAATGTTTATAAGATGTCCTTGAACATCTGATAGTCAAATGTACTTTACAGCAGTAAAGCAACTACATATAAGCAGTTGCTTTTAGTTCTGTCATTCAAAAGAAAATTATTGAAACCAAATAAATGAAATGAGGAAATAAGTGTTAAAATGGGTTAACAACAAAACTCAAGCTCGTCTCACACTGGGGTAGCTCTGCTGGCTTCAGACACTCAAACTTACATTACTATGAATTAAAAACACATGAAAAACAGAAATATTAATCAAAATTTATTCCATCTTGTGCCATTGGGAGATATTTTAAAACTTCCTTTGTTGTTCAAAGAGTCAGAGTCAGTTCTCATTGGTACAGCAGAAGACTTTATTGTGCTATCTAACACTTTATTTACATTTAAGAAGAACATAGCACCGTCAGATAGGTCCCTCATACAGCTTTTTTTGCAGCACCAATGGCTCTCTGAACTGTGGAGAGAGTTTGAAGCATTCAGCAAGGGCTGTGGAAATTCTGCAAGGTAACTTACAGTTTTTGTAAGCAACTCAAAATGTCAAGAATAAAATAATCTATTGTAAGTAGTGCATTTTTATTGTCACAGGTACTAATTTCTTGTCATAGCATTTTTATGTAATTCTTTGTGAGTTAAGCTCAGTTTTGACCTTCTATTCAGGAGATTTGTAAGTGTTAGATGAGGTATACATAAAAATGCTGAAATGGCCATAATTTTTGAATTTTCAATCATTTTTTGAGCTGTGTTCCTATGTTCATCGTTATTTTTTCTTGCAGTCAATATAAAGCTTCATCTCTGATGTTGTCTCCCATTAGTCATTTTGCATTTCTGCAGAGTTTGTGTAATGCGAGCATTAAAGGCAAAAAAACAGTTAAATGAATGAGCACATATAAAGGAAATGACATTCATTCAGCTCTGTCATAATACCAGCAATTCAGAAGCATTAAAATATTCAACTTTTTAAAGAAAATATTTGTAAAATTAAAAAAAAAAAAAAAAAAAAAAAAAACAGTAATCCAATCTGGAATTGTTATTGTGTATTAGCTGTCTTTCTCTTTGTAAGATCTACTGTTCAATCTGAAAGCGTAAGTATTATTCAGTAACTCACCTAGTCAGTAAGTTAGCAATGTTAGTGAAAGCAAACAAAATCCAGAGTAACTTTAAGAATACAAACATGGAAATGTCTCTGTATGGCTTCAGTAAATATTTGTTCATGAGAACATATTATGAAATAAAGTGTACTTTTGTAGGTTGAGGCCATTTTCCTACTCAAGGAGTTACACATACCCAAGGAAAACCAAACCCCCCAAAACCAACCAATTAAAAAAAAAACCAAAAAATACAAAGTACAACAGCACTGCTTTCATCCATGTTAGTCTACAAGACTCTCTGCACCACCCAGCTTTGTCCCTGCTCTTTTGTATGTGACAGCTAAAATAGACATAGGTCCATTTAGTATCACTAATGCCTTACAAATTCCTTTCATCTTTTCTTTAAAAACTTTTGTCTTGTTAAGATATTCCAGTTCAAGGATCAGGTAGCTATTTTATCAAAACACATTATTTGTCTGAAGTATTTTGTTGACAGGAAGTTTAAGCTTCACCATCTCCTCTTACAGAGATTTTGCTGAGCTTTCAAATTGTTATTCAGTGAAGTGAAGTGGTAAATCTGTCCTATTTGTGCTGTGTTCAGACTCCTGACTGGAACATTTTTTTTAACTGACATTATTAAAAAGAAATAAAACACCAATCTCTTATTTTCAGTTTTCTTTGTCTTCAGTGATGTATGAAATTTCTTTCAGGTTATTACAAATCTCCATCTTTTTTTTCACTTGTCATATGATGGCAGACCTCAGTTTTTTATTCCAGTTTTCACTAGTAAAAGAGCATGACTTGAAGTTCAGACCAGCATAAATCTTTACTTGGCCTTGGAAGCAACACATGCAGTGGAACATTAGCTACTTGATCACACCAAAGCCAATGGGATAAATTTCAGCAAGGATTTAGTCTCTGAGATCTTTGAGGCAAAATGCCAGCTACTGACCTCTGTGGAAATGTCTTTGATTTTGTTTATAGTGGCAAGGTGGTACACTAGCCTAAGAAAAAATATTCTAAAATGGCAGTTATTATATAGAGGAGAGGAACAACTTATTGCTCTGACTGCAGAAGTTTTCTGACGAACAAAAACAATGGCTTTACCAGGCTCTACATAACTACCATTGTCTCACGGCTCATATGCTTTTGGACATCTTGCAACATGTTTTCTAAGCTCAAAAATTGCATGGTAGCTAACTAGAGACACATTAGCATTCCAGAAATTTACCAATTAATTATATTGATGTGAAAGGCAAGTTTAGTTCACTGCTTGAATATAAAGAAAATTACAGACATAGGAAGAAGGTGTTGTTCTTTCTCAGAAAAAGATGTATGAATAAATTCTACTATCCATTACTGAGTTATTTGAACATTCTTTGCTGGAGGATTTAACTAGTCTTATTTATTATTTTCAGCAGATAAATGAACATTTTATTAGGTACTGCTGAAGGTCTTTTGACAGTGTAATCAAGTTCTTTTTCCCTCCATTCTCTCCATTATTTTATACCCGTCAAGACTTCTACAAATTTACTTAGTTTTCCAAAGTAATCGCTCTACATGTTAACTTAAAGATTTAATGAAGACAAAATATATATGCCCAAATTGACATTTTCAAGTAGAATTTTGCACATTAGCTTCAGTAGATGTTATGGAAAGACACCAAAATACTTGTCAGGGGAACCAGAGTATTCAACATGGTAGTAAAGAAAGACAGTGAATGCCATTGTGCTCTGAACAGAACAAAAATAAAAACCCACCACTGAGTAACAGAATCATAATCAACCAAATACAAACATATACAGTTCAACAGATTGAGAGTATTTAAGGAAATCTTGTTCTCATTTTTGGTTAAGGTGTCTTCTATATTCCATAATATTTTATGTGGTCCTTTTCATAAAGATGTTTATGCTTTATTTCAGAACAAAAATAGATATTAAAACATCAATATTTCCCATGTATAGATATTCCAGATATCATTCAGGTCTGCTCTCCATAATTCTCACTCTTCTGTAGGTAAGGCCGTTGTGCTATTTTAACATGGAATTATGAAACAAGTCTGACAAATGTAAGATATTCTTTGAAGTATTGGAAATGTGATGGCTTTGCACCAGGTGTTTGGAGAAGAGACTTTGATTCATTTGTCAGCACTGAGATATCTGCTGACATCTGAGATGCCCTGTTTCTGGAACACATCCACCACAACGCAGGAGCCACAGCAATGATTCTCTTTAACAGCTGCTGGAGGCGAGTAGGGGTACCTGGTGGTATTTCAAAAGAACCAGATGTGTGGTATATAAGACCCAAACTTACCTCTGAACAAGAGAGCTGAGAGACCATACAATTTATACCACTTCATTTTAGATACTCATTAGAGGGACTGACATATGGACAGAGACTAATCCTGTTAGACTCACTAGGGAAAATTTACATTGTCTAAATAAAACTTTGAAATAACTCTTCAGATAGCTTGTGGAGTCTCAGAAATCTTCCTGGCCCTTGCAGACAAGGCACAGGTTCTATGGGACATCAATTTTCCTTTCTTAGAGTTAGAAGAAAGACAAGATTTTTAAAGCAGATAAAATGGTAAAGGGAAACTACACTTAGTCAGTTTAGTCCCACTTCTTGTGCTGTAGATGAAATAAGACATAGTTTGATTCTCAAAACAGAACTTGAGAAACCACTTGAGATGTCCTTGGAGATATCATTTGGCCTCAAGCTTCTGATTCTGTGGGCATATCTCCTCTTAAAAGTCTAGTGCAAGATATACTTGCACTCTCTAGATACTCTGGATCATAGAATCATAGAATCACCCAGGTTGGAAAAGACCTCCAAGATCATCCACTGCAACTGTCCACCTACCACACACATTTCTCACTAAACAGTGTCCTTCAGTACAACGTCTAAATGTTTCTTGAACACCAGAGATGGTGATTCAACCACCTCCCAGAGCAGCCCATTCCAGCACCTGACTACTCTTTCGAAGGAGATGTACTATGGATGTACTGTGACATTTCAAAATCCATCTACGTAAGGGCAAAAAACATGAAACTGAGGATGGGATTCTGGTACCTTTAGATAGGTAAATAGTATTACAAGAAGTCAACTGCATCTTACCATGTATAAAACTTGGATGGAGACCAACTAGTTTTCTGGTGAAATCAATAAGGAAAGCAAGTAAACTGTTGGGAGGGATAAAATAAGTTCCCTCATAATTTTGCCCTTTTTTAACACTGTTCTTCTTCTGAAATGTGACAGAGAAGGAAAAAAGGCTTGGTTTGTCCTTCCATTTATATTCATAACTTTCTCTGATAGGATAGATAATGGATTAGATAAATAAAATGAGGATAAAATAAAAAATCAGAAGTTATGAATGAAGAAACAGGAGCAGTGTGGTGGGGCATAACTAATGCTCAAATTCTAGTGTTTATAGAACAAGTAATATAATAAAATTTAGGTATTTTCCATTTAATCCCTAGCAGAATGTCTCTGACTGTTATTGAAAATTTACAACTGAATGAATCAGATGCAAAAAATCTCCAAGTGAGAATTCATAATGTACTTAGCCTGGTGACAGTGTATGACACTTCGTTTGTACAGATTCTAATACAACTGCCAAACTGGAATTCTAATAGTACTGAAGCCTATTCATCTTGCAACCTGTGCCTGAAAAACATCATCACATACCTTTGATCTGTGGAGAACTGTTGTTATGACACACCACCTATGTGACATATCAGCCCAGTATGACCACCACTTAAATAATGTACAAGGTGTAAAATAGTGTAAGATCAAGTCTTCCACATCTATAGCTTTGGCACATTCAAATTAACCTAGAGACATTGCAGAAATAAAGAATGAAAATTGCATGGAATCTTGTATTTCATTATCTTAACTGCCAGAAGTGTGCCCTGAAATATTCTATCTCCTGACTAACCAATGCCCTCAGGATATATTATTTATTTATGTGATTTTGCAAAGAATAACATTTCAAAACTTTATGTAGGATAATTCTAAATATAAGGAAATGCATCAATAAACTTCTAATTAGGGCACTGACATTTTTCCCCTGTGGTGATAGAAATATATCCAATAGTATTTCAAAGCTCATTAATGTGTAATTAGGACCCCATATAAAGTAGGAAAATGGATAATGAAATGGATGAGAAAACAGAAGCCAGAATTACTTTCTTCTCTACTAGGTTAAAATACCCTTTTGAACTGTAACATTGTACTTAGAAGAGTAAAAGAAAATTAATATATTTTTTTAAAAATAATAATAATAAACTGGGAGGAGGTAGAACTGAAAACAGGAGGTTCTGCTGTGACTGACCTATCTGCACACATTGGAATCATTTCCAACACTCTCTCTTTAAAAAGTCTGTTACAGATGGAGCATGGTAACCACATAAAGTACAACTGACAATTCAAGAATATCACGAGCAAAAAAGATTTAAGAGAATATCGTTGGGTAGCAAAAGAAGTATTTATGCAAAGGAACATTTGGAGATTATGTATCACTATAGTTAAGGTTGTTGAGGATGTCTCAAATTCTTGTTTCTGGTATGATTCCACCCCTGAAGAGGGAAGATGTGGTAGGAGACATATCCAAAGCTTTTCAAAAACAATGCACATGAAAAGGACAGTGAGTGGACTAAATAAATAGTAAGGGGGAAGTAAAGGGTGTGAAAAGAGCAACCTTCAGCCTGAAGTATATTGCATTGGTAGAATGCACAAACTAGCTATTATCTCCTGCACCACCAATGCTCTCAACTGCTAGTAGTGAGCACTACTAGCACTACTAGTTTTGTCCACTTGGCTTCCTTCACGTATCACACAGGCAGTCTCCTTACCTGTCTTATTTTTTTTTATTTTTTATTTTTTTTAAATAGACCTGTAGCTGTGATTCATTATTCAAACTTTATTTTTCCATTCATTTTAAAGCTAATAAACCTGAAGTCCCACATTACACTGTCCTTCATCCCCACAAAATGCTACTCAGGAATTAAAGATTAACATGAATATTCATGACGGTTTAATAGTTTCTCATTCCTGCTTGAAGATATACAATATATCAAGTCTTTTTCAGAGAGGCACAGCTCTTAATTGTTCCCTGCTTTCTCTTTCAGGAAGAAGACAGCCATTACCTCTCTTGTTGACAGACAGATTCCTTTGTAGTGTCTTACGACTTGTTTACTGCTGTGACTCCTTTGGGATAGAGTCTTTTTGTGTCCTGACCACACTGTGACCCAAGCAAGCAGCATTTTGAAACAAATGCTTCATTTCAAACACTAGTAGAGTTAGGATCTTTCCCCTGTCTCTGATTTATATTACTCCCCAACATTTTCTTGACATTTTTTACAGCCTTTATTGCACTGCTTTGAACATGCCTCTGTTTCCTAAAGCGGAAAGCAATGACTGTACCAATCATTTCCTAGCTTCACGAGTCACCAAGTCCTCAAGAACTATTCAGCTGCTCAAATGCAGGTTTCTAGCCAAAAAATGACAAGACTGTTGAATGTAGAGGCTAAATCTTCATTCTCTGTAGTGGAAATTTAGATGAATGTCTCACATTTATACATCCACATTTCACTGTGTCTGGATTTGAACACCACTCCCTGCATAACGTTTCTGAATGTATAAGCCAGGACCTTGCAGGTACTTTGCTGTCACATTGAACACCAAGACAATATCTTGCTTGGTACACAAACCAGGGATGGGAAAGGCCTCAGCTGAATAATAGAAAAAAATAAAAAGTAAGGTGAATAGCTACAGAATGATCCATACAGAATGGATCTGGATAGATGACAGATCTCCCATGTCACTGTGTCCATGAGTATGTTGTCATGTGGGTATACATGTCTATGTAATCATCAGGGTCTGACTGAATACACTGTTTTCATACAGTCAGAAACAATCTCTTTGGAGCCCATTTAATAAACAAACAACGAAAAGTCATTCTTGTCCTTTGTTTACCACCATTATCATCTAGTTTTCTTCTTTCAGACTGAAATCTCCATCTTAGTCATTTTCATCCAATTTTTCTGAAAGTAGATACTATGTTATTATATTCTGTTTTGGTCTGAAATGTTGAAGAAATGATTTTTTACAATCACCCAAATATGCTGAAATACTTAAAGTGTCATCTGTTAATTTCATTAGTTTTTTTTTATTGTCTCTTCCAGCTTTTACCTCACCGAATAGTTAGCCCCGAAGATACTGTGCTACTTGATGTTTCTTTTTCAAATAGCATTTAGTTAGCTTTCTTTTCACATGATAACCCAATCACATGGATTACGAGCCTTGAGAGTCTGAATACATTTTAAAAAATGAAGTTTAATGAAATGCAGCAAGAAGCATGGATGACTCAGATCCTTATATCTACTGCTTTTCCCTGCTTATTTTTTTTTTTTTTTACTTTGCCCCAAAAAAACAAGTCTGCCCAGTAAATGTGCTTATAAACTTATGCTTGGTGCTGTAATATGCTTTGGGGGCCTCATTCATCTCCATGTTAGTGAACATTGGCCCACTGAAGTAACATAACGAGAAATCAGACCTGCTAGCCCGCATTTAGTTTCTGTAATTGGTTAGACATTGTTTCTGTTTCAAAATCTCAATTTGCCACTGGGGAGAATGAGAATCCAGAACTCCAGCAGCAGGTAATAGTTTTGAAGACTTCAGATATTTTGTGATATCCTTGGCTGATGTAAATTGAACTTGCTCCAGGAGAGCGTATGAAGCCGAGGTGATTTGTTTTACAGGAAGTTTGGCCTGTGAAGTACATTTCTGATCTGATAATGAACAGCCATGGTACCCAGGAGCACATGACATTAGACCTCTTTTTCCTGCAGATATATTGGGTATGAAATAAACAGTTTAGAGGAAAAACACTTTGCTTCCTGAGTCTTGATTTACTGTCCCTATCAACAGTATTATTGTCACAGAGATGGTAAACTGGACTTTTCCCTGTGGTTATCTACTGGTAATTCTATCTTGAACATGGCTGTACATAAACTATGTTCAGCCTTCCTGCTCCTGATTTTGCACAAATGTCGTATGTGAGATGCTAAAATGAATTTTGTCTTGGTTCTATTCAGCATGTCTGGATATATTTAAAGTAGGACAGGAGATGTCATCGATTCCTTCAAGTAGGGAGACATTTTAACTGCTGAAAACTTTCAACTTTTTCTTCCATCTTCTCCAAACTGTAATTTAAAGCACTCATGTGATTTCAAAGCATTATTTCAATGACTTTCAAAGCATTATTTCAATGACTTTTATTGTGACCTTCGATTCCTTACTCCATTTATGTGCTAAGTGGGCACATATGTAAATCCTCTTGTGGCAAAACAACGTTAACAGATGGGATGTCTGTTGGAAAATTATGAGGCTGGAGGGCTGGCTGCAGCAGCAATGTGAAACAGAGGAAAGGGGGGGGGGGGAGGATTCTTTGGTGTTGTAGCTCCGACGATGCAAGGCAATAGGTGTTAATTGGGAGGGCAGAGGAGTGCAGTACAACACCAGACATTCACACATGGAGATGTCTTCACAGCATCACACACTATAAATTCACAACACTAAGCTTGCTCCCTCCTGCCTCACAAAAAAAAAAAATAAAAAAATCCCTTGTGAATCACATGCAAGCAATTATTTCTTAATACTCTTGAATGTTTCAGTTTCTCTGGATGCTACAGTCCTGCCATGATAACAGGAGGAAAAAATGTCTGTTCCAGTGGTGCTCTTAGCAGAGTTGCTGTTGGTTTCACATCAAAAAAGGAAAGTATTTTTATCATCCAGAGAAAAACAAGTGCAATGAACACTGAGCTGGACAAGCCACAAGCAGAATAAATCCAGAAACACACACAGCAGGCAGCCAGAGCCATGCTCCTCTGTAAGAAAAACACCTATCTATAAGTAGCAGCCTCCAGCTCAGCTTGCAGCCATAGCGTAGCTGCTGGTGCCCAGGCCCATATCCCCTGCATCATACTGCTCTGAATCTCACCTTGTTCCAGTCTGTGGGTAATCTCCTGCCAGACCAGCTCACACTGGACAATAAAGAGGTGCTCAGATAATAAGTTCTGTACTCATAAAGACGCACGACATGCATCGGCTTCCCTCATCTTCTTTGCATTATCCGTGGCTGCCTATTCTCCTTGGATGGAATACGTTCCTGACGAGCACAAGCGACCTTGCCTTTTAACATTATGTTTAATAGTGCGGCTTTATTCTGAAAAGTGACAAAGTAAAAATGTCACCTTCTAACTCATCAGATTTGTCACTTTAATGTATTCAGAAGCGGATCTGTTCACTTTAATGACAGAAGTAAGTTTTTACTACTTTTTGCCTCTGTTAACTCTATGAAGCCAATAGTGCTAAAGCACTGGACTAGATTTTGTTTCTTCTCAGCTGTGCAGGAACTGTTTATTAACATCAAGGCATGAAGCCAATTATAAATTATAATTTGCAAATTCTAATTACAATCTCAGATCCACAAAGCAGCAAATGATGAACAAATTTCAGGGTAGCTTTTATTTACAGACAATGGTGTTCTCAGTGAAGTCATGATTTGAACAGTTTAAGTTGTAAGAAAGTGGCAAAAAGAAGGCTAGCTTTCCAGAATTAGGTTGGATTTACAAGGCTGCTAACTGTCAGAAATTTTTATCAGTAGAACATTGGAAAGGCTTTAAGATAAAAGGTGGAGAATTATCAAAGAATCATAGAATCATTAAGGCTAGAAAAGACCTTAAAGATCAAGTCCAAATGTCAACCCATCACCACCGTGCACACCACCATGTCCCTCAGTGCCACGTTATCACAGCAGTTCACACATTTGGTGGTTTTATTTCCAGAAGAACTGAAACTTAGTCTTCCATTACAAGTAAAACACTGAAAATCCCATGTAAACAGGGAATGTGAATTGGTGCTTCTCGCTGGGGATTAGAGTGGGAAGGAAGTTTTATATTTCAAAATGAGGTTGAATCTTCCCTTCTCTGTGAAGAATGACCTCTTTATTTTCTCGAGGGCTTTCTGAACTTCTTTTCTCCTTGCTCCATTTTTTGAGCTCATGAAAAAATACACGTGGCCAAAGAGCAACAGAAAATCAGTCACATCTCTGACGCTGCTATTGATCTTCCACTCATTTTCCTAGCAATTTTACTTCAATTATTGTGTTAGGAAAATCTGTAGGGCTCAGGGTAGGTGAATATTGTTGTGAGCTCATAAGGGGAAAATTCCTTTAATGGAGCAGGAAGACTAAAAACTACAAAGAGACTGCAAGAAGCAATGGATGAGAGAAGGCTAGTTGAACACAAACCCAGAATCACACAGCCCAATCTCCCTTAAATCTTTTGGTTTTTTGCTTTATGCCTACTGGCTAGCTTTGGGCCTCAAGAGGTCTTTGGATTATGAAACGAAGCCACAAAAACCACAATGTTCATACTATTTCCTTTCATTGCCTGTGGACATTCATAAAAAAGGTACTGTAAACATTTCACTGTGCTGAGATATTCCTGCCTTTTCCAGAAGATATGAAAAACCCTCTTTGAGAAGATCAAGGTTGAGAGTAGCAAACATATGCTTTAATTGACAACCTTGTACCTGCCTCTCCTAATGCTGGTTGTATTCTTTTGTAAAACAGAAGACTGAGCAAAACTGTATTTACTCTGGGGAGGAATCTTTCTTCTTACATGCAGTATACTGCTTTCCTTTCTTCATTCAACACTTTTCCTGACACTAAGCTGTGATTTCCTTTTGAATCATATCAGCAGATAAAGATATGAACACTGCGAAATAACTTAGTGTTATTAAAAAGCACGGAATCTGAAAGTCCCATTTATTTTCTTCTTACATTTTTATATCCAATATTATTTTAATGCTATTTATATTAAAGTGTCAACAAAGTGATGCTCTAAACAAGTGACTGTCAGGTCCTGTTTAATGACTTTCTCTGTACAAACCTGTATCATTTTAACAATAATAAAGCTGTTCTGTACAAAAGAGACATTATTTGGGAAGGTCTTCACTTTGTACAGACACTTATTTTCCTCTAGTTAGAGGACTCTGTTCTAAGGTTTTGGAGCTCCAAGCAACACTAAAGGTGCTACAATTACAATGATCTTCTGTACTTGTAGAATATAAAAGTGATTTGATTCATAATCCCTTTCACTTTGATGAAACCACTGGGAAGTGCTTTTCAGAGTAAATCATAACTCAGGTAGTTAAAAAGCCAGAGAATGTGGGAGACTGGAATAACACAAAGAAAAGAAGAGAGGGTATAAAAATCTCATGCTAAATGAGACAGGGCCCTTTGCTAAAGTTGATTCTTGTCATGACTTGGAGTTAAGCATCTGTTTAATCTTATAATGGGATGTCTTAAAGAGTCCAGTAAGCTATGGCTATATTTTCATTTAATTCTACAGGTGATAGATTACATTCTTATTGAACACAGGATATGATTTATTGGGGCCTACAGTATTTTTGTAACCCCAGGTTCATACATTCATTATTTGAACTGCAATGAAAATAACTCTCTTGTGTTTACAGCTATTAAAAATAGAAGTGGACAAACCTTATAAAACTCTCCCATACCTCCTTCCTTGTCCATATTTCTATGTGTCTAGGCACAATTCTCCTGTCCAGGTATTGTAACTGACTGGGATAGTTCTTACAGAGACTTTAGAGGGCATACAAAGCAAAACATTCATAACTGAAATTCTTTTTGTGCTAAATATGTGATTCTTAATGCTTTGTCTCAGTGAAATTGTGGTGATAATTTGAGAAATATTTTTATTTTTTAATATGAATGTGAATATCAGCAGCAACAACAACAACAACAAATATCTGCAAACCTTTGCACTATAACTAATCCCCCTTTCTTTGGCAGCACAGACATTTCATGCAGGATTTTTGACACTGCTATAAGGACTGTGAGAATGTTTACAGAGACACAAGGGAGCCCATACTCAAAACTACTCAACGGAAGTCCAATTAAATTTCCTGACAGCTGTTAAACCTGCTCAGAACAATTTTGAATACACTTGTCATTCATTTGGGAATCAACTGATATGATGATGAAGGAAAATGTAACAACGCGTTTGTTTTCCAGGTCATGTTTTTAACAGCTAATGACAAAGCTGAGCAACAGTGTTACCATTGCATAAATTGATTAGTTAGGTGATGATGGCAGGTGGAAAAGCAGAGAGAGTACAAGCTTCATTTCCCACCAACTTGGCTGAGCCTGCAAGGATAAATATCTGACTGTTTTCATTCAGTCACCATCCAGCAGTAGCTAGGAATTGAATTCCAGGAAAAGATTTCTTCAGGGTGCACAGGCACCTGTGGGTGCTGCATTTTCAAGTTAACCACAGAGGAAAATATCTGCCAAAAAAGAGAGAGAGAGACAGAAGGATAAGACAAGTTATCTTCTCCAGCTGAAGATATTTATGCTTATTGGCTTAATTGAAAACATCTTTCTCATGGTAAAAAACGTGAAATCATTAACAAGTTCTATCAATTTGAATGGAAGATTTGCACTTTAGAAAAACAAACAAACAAACAAACATACAGACAAAAAACACTTTTACATACTAACATTTCATATTCCCCCTTGACTACCCGACCCAATTTTGTCTAAGCTCTACAACCTCCTCAGCTAAGTAACTTTATTACCACCAAGCCATATGAAGTATATTTACGACCACAAGCAATAGACCATAGAGTGGCTAGTGGATTGGTTAGGTGAGTATTTCACTCTCATGGAAATGAGGTTGCCAAAAGAGATATTTCTATTTTTAGAGTGGACTGCATCACAAAATGTTTAGCTGCATCATTCATTCTAATGTCCCAACAACCTCTCTACTTCATTGCACATTGCTCATTTAGCAGAGGGAGAAATCTAATCTTTTTTACTCTCAGTGCTCTGAGGCTTTTTCTCAGCCTTCTCACGCACTCTTGCACTTCATGCGGCTGAGGCTGGGAGGCTGACCAGGACTTCAACCACTGATGGGATGTGCAGAGATCTGGTTTCCCTTTCTAGTCCTAATCCAGTAAAAAAGGTCAGTCTCTCCCATTTTCGATACAGAGGGGCTGACAAATCTTGAAATTGATTCAGTACCTGGGCTTTTACTCAATGACATTCTTCTGAAACATTTTTTTACACGAAGCAGCTACCAGCTAGTGAGAGCTGTGGGCATTGGTGGGTACCTGGGCTCTCACATCCTGTGATTGCAAGGAGGCGTGGTTAAGAATGGGAATGCAGTTCTCCACCCTGTTTTTGATCCAAAGAAGTCTTATACAAAAACATATTTTGAGAATAACACTAGATGAAGCAGAAGTTGTGATGCAAAGAGCTTTAGAAAGTTTGATTGGCAGATTATGAGTACATGCATGTAAAGAAAATACACATGCAATTTTCGAGGAATGCTTCCATCTTATTGTTGCACTCAATTTCTGTCTACAAGAAATTCCTTTGTGTCTCGCGCATATTTCAATATTTGCCTCTTTATTCTGATTCTCAATAAAGACACAAATTAGTGACACTGGTATTTTTTCCTGTAAAGACACTTCACAGCTGGAAATTGGACAGACACCAGCAGATAGTAGTGATGATATCCAAGCACTTCAGTGCTGGGCAGTGTTTAAATTGGTGATATAAAATGAAAGGCTCAGTCATCCATTAGAAATCACCTAAAACACACCGACTCTCTGAATATATTTAATTCTTCTGTGCTGATTAAAATAGCTTCGTTAAAAAATGTATCCAAGGGCCCTGGAGTTTTAGCCTCTAATGCTTTTTATGTAGGCCAAAGAGTACTTGTTCAATGGGATTGAACAAGGATTAATCAGCAAATTGGCTGCAACTTCCTTCTAAAACAGAATGCTGATTTTTAACTAGAGTATTTTAATGGTATCTCAGCCTGAGACCTGATTTTGTGGCATTCAGCATGTGACTCATGTTCTCTTATAACTTTAAATTGTGCATTTTATCTTTTCTTCTTATTTCAGTTTTTAACCACCACAAATCATAGTATCCTTAGCACTGGAAAAGACCTTTAAATGGCATATAGTCCAACTTCCCTGCAGTGAAAAGGGACACCTACAGCTAGATCAGGTGTTGCTCAGAGCCCCATCCAGCCTGACCATGAATGTCTACAAGGATGGAGTATCCACCAAATCTCTGAACAACCTGTTCCAGTGCTTCACCTCACTCACTGTAAAAGAGTGAGTTTTCGTTATATCTAACCTAAATCTGTCCTCTTTTAGTTTGAAACCATTTCCCCTTGTCCTATCATAACAGTCTCTCCTAAAGAATTTGTCCCTTTCTTTACTGTATCTCCCCTTTAGATATTGAAAGGCTGCTCTCAGGTCTCCTCAGATTTTTCTCTTCTCCAAGCTGAACAGCCCCAGTACCCCCAGCCTGTCCTTGTAGGTGAGATGCTCCATTCCTAGAATCATTTCTGTGGCTCTCCTCTGGATGTGTTCCAGCCTGTCCATATCTCTCCCGTACTGAAAAGCTCAGTACTCTTCTTTACTCAGTCACTTCTGCATAAAGCCAACCAGAGTGCTTTTAAGGCTCTTTAATTTGGTTTCATTTCTTCTTGTATGTAAACAAGCTTCAATTCAGCTACTTATCAGAACTCAGAAACCCAGAGTCCAGCTCCAGTCTGACGTGTGCTTGCAGAGCATCTCCCAGTCTCAAAAGGTACCCTGACAAGTCAACTCTTTCAGAGTTCCTCATTTTTTTCTCTCCATTTTTCACTGTCTTTTGAAATTTCACATGCTTTTCTTTCCTCCCAGGGATGGCAGCATTTTTGGAGTGCTTATCCATCAGGAAATCTATCTGCTGACACACTATGTCACCTCTTTGTGCTGCCAAAACTGGTGCATAGAAAGCAATTGTGATCCAGACCAGGACAAACATTTCTGCATGTGAATCTCTGGCAGATAAATTGTTCTAGTCATTTTATTTCATTAAATCTCATTTCAGTGGCCTGTCTTATTCCTCTATCTTGCTATTTATAGAACCAGTTTGCAACAGACCTCATTTTTCTAGCACAACCACTTGCCTTAGCAGGGTTAGCTATGAGTTCAGCAACCTCCCACCAGACGCCACTTTGATGTTTGGCTTCATCTTCACTGTAGGTTCTGGGTGTGTTACTGGATCCCAACACATCTGTCTGTTCTCTGAACTGAACAAGCCCAGATCCCTCAGCTTCTCTGTGCAGAGCAAATGCTCCAGCCCCCTATCATTATAGTAACATCTGATGAACTCCCTCCAATTCACAAATGTCTTTCTTGAACTGAGAGGACCAAAGCTGGATGCAATGTCCTAAAAAGTGGTCTAATGAGTGCTGAGCAGGCCCACTGCTAGCTCATGTCTGCCTCCCCATCTACCAACACCCAGAACAGCTTCAGCAGATCTATCCTACAGCAGCTCTTCTAGGCCTGTATTATTGCCAGTGATCCTCCCCACCCCAGAGAAGAGCTTTCAATTTTTCCTTTTTGAATTTCAGGAGGCTGCTGTTGGCCCATTCCCCCAGGCTGCCCATGACCCTCTGGCAGCCTTGCCCTTGAGCACATTGTCTGCACCCTATCTTGGTGGTAAGCTGAAAACTTTCCTCTACTTTCCCCAGGCAGTCTCTGCTTTCTCCTCACTCCCTCCCTTTTCTTAGATCCTATTTGTTTGTATGTTACTGCTTACTAAGCACAAGGTAAATTGAACTCTGCTCTGCTGTTAGAGCTGACAAGCAGAAATCTGCATGTTTTAATCCAGATCGCATTCCTACTGACTCAATCCTTTCTCATTCATAACATCCAACCACATGGACCCAGAGAATGTAAATTTTCTCCCTGCTGCAACAAGGCATTTTTCTATCAGCTATATAAAACCTTAATCAAAGCTTACAGTAGCAGGGAATGCAACAGTGCACTTTTGTAATGCATCAGTAAGACCAAATGCCAGCTCCTTCGGTGCCAGCTGATTAGTTTAATCTCAGGCAAACCAGCTAGTAAACCGTGCTATAAGAGTTCTTCCAAATTGGATTCCTTTCTCTGATATGCAGACAGTTCCTAAAGACTTCCAAAGTGCTATTTTTATTTTAATGAATAGAATTTTCATAATGAGCAGGGGTTTTTTTAATGTTCATTAGTGTGTATTTTTAGCAGTGATAATACTCAGATCAGCGTGGTTCACAGGTGCAGATACTTCCAAAGGAAGGAAGAGCTGGTCATCCTCTATGTGCTTTAGCTTATTGTTTCATTATACAAACTAATGAATTATTAATTTTGAATATATTTATATAAAGCTGCCTGAAAATGTAAAGCCCGAAGCCCAGTTATTGTTCAGTATTTTGTTGTTCCCCTAAAGGAAAGAAAAGAGTAGGGGTCATTTGGTTATAAAAATACATGCAGAGTATATTTTGCATATCAAATACATGTCAGAAAGTATTTACGAGTCAAAATAGGATTACATGAAATAGATTACACTAAAAATGTCAATGAAAATATTAGAATGGAAATACACCTCCTGTTTGTTCATCAGCCAAATACTAAACCAGGACTAATGTTTTTCTTTTGCCAACCTAGTCTGGCTTTTTCAAGCCTATGATTAGCATTGAGGAGAAAATCGTGTGTTCTGTGTGACTGTAAATATTCATATATTGCATTCCCCTGAGCTGCTCTTTTGTCCCCTGACTGAGATGTATGGATGTTCACCTGAAAAACAAATGCCTGACTATCATTACTCATGTCTGAATGCCAGCTGCAGAACCAGGAGAAACTTAGGCTATAGAAATAAGCAGCAATCAGGACAAGTTTTGGCAAGGTAGATACTGGAACTCTGGCATCAGCCTTTGGATGGTAAGCATGTTCCCTTCATGAAGGCTGGAGAGACAGACTAATTTCAGGCTCAAGAACTGTATCCTTCCTCCAAGCACCACTTAACAGTTGTTTTGGTAATGTCCAAATCAAAATAAAGAGAGAAAATAATATCAACTAAAGGACACTAAGGATAGTACTAAAGGCATTGTATAGAAATACGGTTCCTGTTTATTTGTCAGGCACATGCAAACCCAGGTTTAGTACTTTCTTTTTCTAATCATCACTCAGTGTCACACGTATTTGGAGTTACCTCCAGCAGTCAAGTTCCTGGATGCCCCGTGCCTGTCCTCTCCAGTAAATAAGGAATTGCAGACTCACAGTTTTTTAGCTGAGTACATTTTATTGGAGCACACATAGCTTCACAAGAATTCATTCACTGCCTCACATTAGAATAGTTCAGGATTATTGGTCATAGGTGTATTAGGACTCCCAGACAACAGATAGAGATGGGCTGGGAGATATTCTTTTAATTGGTATCACAGCAGTACTGAACTGAATAAATGTAAATATTTAAGTGAGGTTTTGTATGGAGGCAACTCTACAGAAGAATACAAGAGGTCCCACGCTCTTCGCAGCTCAGAACAGAACTACTGGATGGTTTTGCTCTTGCTGTGAGTAGTTTGTTCACTATGGAGAAAACTGTGTGGTTAGCACAACAAACCTCACTTCAGGAGGTGTAAGAACTAATTTTAGGTGCTGAGACAGTCCCATGTATGTGCAAATAATTCACCCGGAGACCCTATTTTTCTGGTACTTGGGTTTCTTAAATGGAAAAAGCACCACACTTATCAGATCGTTTTCCATTTAGAGCATGAACTGTTCACTTCAGCTTGCAGTTTTCTGCAGATCTTTAATTTTTTAAAAGCAATTCACCACAAACTCTCCTTCTCTTTGAGTAGAACACTGAGAGGAAAGAAGGACAAGCAGAGGAGATCACGCTACTCTGCACTATGGCATTCTCTCCCCACTCCAGGTGGAACAAGCAATCTAACCAGTAATGATTTTGTAATCAGGATGCCCCACATTGCATTGTAGTCTGGCCTCTGTCTAACAGAGTCATTTTAAGCCTTGTGAGTTAGTTAACTCTGGTGTAAAATCAGCCCAAAGATACAGACTTACTAGGACTTCCCAAAAAAAAGTTGTTCAGTGAATTCATATTTTCCAAACTTCTTACGGCTTTTTAAAGAACATACCTGACAAAAAATTATCACAGAATTATGAGCCATGTTTTCAATGTAGGGTTATACATGGTGTGAAAACACTTCATGTAATGCTTAATGACTATTTTTAGGATCTTTAGTACTTTCTTTCTTCAGTACCAAAGAAACTGATCAAAAATATTTATTGAAATAACTACAAAAATGATGTCATGAGGTAGAGAAGGTATTTCATTCTGGCTTTATAAATAGGAGTTTGTCTTGCAGACAAACTGACATAAACCTGGCTGTAGCACATTGGAGATGGCACAACTGGGAACAGAAATTTAGGATGGAAGTCATCTCAGCACTTCAGTAAACTAAATGTTAAATATCTAGTCTAAAGTAATCTCTGGGAGAGGAAGAAAGCTATCTCTCACAGTATGTGAAATCTAAGAGAGATGGCTAAGGCACTGCCTTCTGAGAATGCCCCTCCCCACTGACAGTGACAGAAGCTCAGCCAGAGCCTTCAAGCAACTTTCTGACAGCTGAAGCCCAAAGTTTAGCTTCAGCACTCTTCCTTCCTGTGTAAAAAATTAGTATTGAATCACTGAGCTGTCCTTGCTCCTGCAGCCCAGGAAGAAGCCTTACAGGCACTTTTTTCCCCCACACATATCTGCTCACATACAGAGGAGACTCTTCAATAACATCATAACAGTTTTGATTCAGTTGCATCGCATCAGCCTTTCTCTAGTCCTGAAGTCCTGAAGGGAGAGGAGGAGTCATGCTGTTTTGGTTGCTCACGTAGTGGAAAATAAAATCTGTTATGAAATAATAAATGCAGTTAGTAACTGAGGTATGAAATACCCAGTGCAAGTCTAATCACTCTTCAAATCTTTGTCTTAAGTGGGAAAAATGCCTATGTTTCTCAATGACAAAAAGTAAGGCTGAAGAAAAGTAAGAAAGAAGAATAAAAATGCTTTAATAGGCTTCTTCTTTTCCCCTTCCATCCCAAAGTCTTAACTCCAATACTTGATTCATGTCTGCATTAGTCAGAAGTGCCATGCAATAACAATGGATCTGCAGGGTGAAACACCAGGAGCTGAGGCACTGGAGGCCACTTGGCCAGGGCTTCAGGGATCAGTACTTCAGATAGCTCTGCCTTCATGGACTGAATGCCCATCACTGGCTGGAACATGCCCAGGCTCTCCTGAAGCCCATCGCTGTGTTCAGTTCAACCAAGAGCACATGTTCAGATGCTCTTCTCCATTACACAGGAGCAAATGGGAGGTATTCTTCCTTAGTCCTTACTAAAGTGATCCGGATTTATTAGACATTTTTCCAAAGATGTGCTGGCAAATAAAAACTGCACAGCTAAGCAGTTGTCTTTCCATAGCTTAGTCTATAGTGCTGAAATTAGATTGTCAAAGCCCCCTAACAGGGATGCAGCTCATATCCTGAAAAGGAACAATTTTACTGGCAGCATTACATCATACTTGCGAGCACCAAACTTTATATTGGCACATTTTGCCTGAATAAACTACCTACAAACTGCAGTTTTCATGTTCCTCGCTAACTACGACTTCAGCAAAACTTTTTCATCCAGACTTTTCACCAATGCTGTGAAGTCTACTCTATTCTGAATGAATTAAAAAAAAAAAAAAAAGTCAGGGAAGGAATTGAATTACCCAAACCTTCTCCCTTCCTTTGGTGGACCAGAATGCTTTTCCTAAGCACATTTGATTCCAGCAAAATAAATCTGGCCTCATGCACTAAGCGCCTGTTCCACGTCAGTCTTAGCTGCACTAATCGGATATTTGCGTGAGCTGGAATTTGCTTCAAGTAATGCTTAAATAATCATGGAAAGAATGTGGACTGTGAGAAGCCTTTAATCCTCTCATTTCCCCTACATCACCGCCCCCAAATGCAGGTGCATACAATAACACTGTGCAAAATTTTGAGCATGGGTTTCCTTCAACCTTTAGTGCTCTTCAGCCACTTTTCATATATAACCATTTCTCCATGTCACCTCACACATGCATTCTCTCCATGTTCTTCAATACGTCTTGATATTTGGATGATCCAGTTTTGAAGACATGAGAACCTGAAAATGATGTTGCTCAGGGTCTTTGCGGGGGCTCTCAGCTGTCAGGGTGAAACCCAGAGTTGAGATTTGGCTTCAAAAACTCAGTTATCAAAGGGACATGATCCTTACAGTAACAGCTGTCTAAGTCTTGTCATTGGGAAAAACAGAACATGACAGAAGGTCTTAAATTCTGACCCTCTCATTTTAACTGAGACAAGATTGCAAGAAGATACTTTACATACATTTTTCATATACATTGGACACACTGGACACACTGAAGAGCATACTGCTCACTGGACAGCAACAGTCTCCGCAAGGATGGTAGAGAAGTGATCTCTTGTATCAAATTGCATGTAAGCTGAAGCTGAAATTCTTAAATACAATTTATTTGAGTCCTTGAAAGTGAAACTGAGCAGAGAGCAGGAGGACGAAACTTCTGCAATACAATTCAGGAATTTTTCAATTCTACCTTGATCTTGTTCCACACATCCTTTTCCTGGCCAAGCCTGAATTTTGATGAGAAGGAAAGCCAGAAAACATTAATCCTAATCTGTTATAATCAGCCATCATACACTGGAATAGATGGATGCTCACACAGGTTCCATGTGTTTCCAATCCAGCGCTTTCTAAATGCTTTCTAGCTACCTTACAAAATCTGGCTGGTTGGTTATCTGCACAGCGTAAGTGTAAAGTTGGTACTGTAATAAAACATTTTAAAATTTGGAGCTGTGTGTAGAGTTATAGATGTGGTTTTTTGCATTCTGTCCAGCCTTCACCACCCTTTTGTTTTCTCCATATGGCTCTGAATCCAGTTCATCTCCTGGCTGTCACTGCAAGAGCTGAACTACACTCAGGAGGTCAAGCTGGACTACCAGACTGTTTGGCACCGACTCTCTTTAAAGAAATGTACCTGGCACCTTTTTCCTTTGGAAAGACCAGGATGCTATATAAAATGCTGTACTACTGCCTTTTGAGAGAGGAGGAATCCCCATACGGCCTCTGAACTGTTCCACTTAACAATATACCACACAGAAACTCAATGACAAGTGTAATAAATTTCTCCAGGACCAAAAATCTGGCATTATTGAGCACATATAAAAGCTTTTTTGCAGTCTTGAGTCTATGGAAATGACAAATATGCAGACAGCTAACCAAATTTATCACCTCAGAACTACATTTGAGGCTGACACATACACCTTAACTGGTTTCACTTTGAGTTTTTGCAGTAATCTTAATGTCTCATTGGCTTAGAGAGCTGGATTTCGTATCTGGAAAGCACAGAGTCTGAACTGGCAGCACATGCTTGGCTTCATCTCCAGGCCATTGCTACTGCTTGGAGCTAATCACATTCCTACTGGCTTTATAGAATAGTACATCTTGTATTTTGTTCAGTCCTTTTAAAAGTGAAGAAGCAAAAAAGGGGTGTGCTTCAGGCCATGGCACTTTCATTTTTTTGTTCTTTAAAACCAAGAGGGTAGTTGAATCACTAGGAAATCACTTGTGCAGTACTGTTTTTGGGGGGTATCTTTGAGAATCTGACAGCAGAGACCACTCACACATGAAATTTTCCATAACCTTTGGCAGGCAAAGAACGAGGCCATTATGGATGTCTTAACTGTTTGAGTTTCAGTAGGGCCAAGTGTTGGGTCCTGCATTTTGGTCACAACAACCCCAGACAACCCTACAGGCTTGGGAAGGAATGGCTGGAAAGCTGCCTGATGGAAAGGGACCTTGGTGCACTGATGGACAGTCGGCTGAATATGAGCCAGCAGTGTACCCAGGTGGCCAAGAAGGCCAATGGCATCCTGGTTTGTATCAGGAATGGAGTGGTGAGCAGGACTAGGGAAGCCATCCTGCACCTGTACTCGGCACTGGTGAGGCCTCATCTTGAGTGCTGTGTTCAGCTTTGGGCACCTCGGTACAGAAAGGACATGGAGGTGCTGGAGCAGGTCCAAAAAAAGGCAACAAGGCTTGTGAAGGGTTTGGAAAATATGGCCTATGAGGAGAGACTGAAGGGGCTGTTTAGTCTAGGGAAAAGGAGGCTGAGGGGAGACCTTATTGCTCTCTTGCAGTATCTGAAAGGTGCTTACAGCAAAAATGGGGTTGATCTCTTCTCACTGGTAACTGGTGACAGTACAAGGGGAAATGGCCTCAAGTTACACCAGGGTAAGTTTAGGTTGGATGTCGGGAAACCGTTCTTTACAGAAAGGGTGCCCCGAGAGGTGGTTGAGTCACCATCTCTGGATGTGTTTAAAAACTGCTTGGATGTGATGCTCAGGGACATGATTTAGCAGAGGGTTATTAGAGTTAGGGTAGGATGGTTAGGTTGTGGTTGGAATCAATGATCTTTAAGGTCATTTCCAACCTGAGCAATTCTATGATTCTTCTGCAAAGCCTTTTGCACAAATTGAGGAAGGTAGAAAGGTTATCCTTAAATAACCCTCTCACACAGTAAGTGGGATAGCGCCTGGGTACCTCATGTAGACACATGGTACATTGTTAAAAAAAGGTGAATGAAATGCATTTAAGCAGATACCTGGAATAAGCTTGTGTTAGAATACTTGGCTTGTTCATTTTATTGATTACATATGCAAAATAAAATGATTTTAAATGAATTTCTGATGAAAGCATAAAGTGATTATAAATAAAGCTTAGAATGAAATGGTGAATTATAATGATCTCCTGAATGAAGAAATCTTCTCAGTATGCTTTATTAATCAAGTAGTTGGAGAAAAAAAAACATTTACTTTGGGCCTTTGAAAGTAAGGTGGTGTCCAGTAGAATATTAAAGTGATGTAGATTACGCTGACAATGTAAACAAACTTAATAGCAGCAATTCTTTCTCTCTCTGTAACTTCCCTTTTCATGGGAGGAGAACTAGTTATCCAAGTTTCCATAAATATTACATTGGTCATTACCATACTTAGAAACTTTGAGATGAAAATGAAATAATCTCTTTTTCAAAAACTTTTCTCAAAGACACGCATGACCATGATGAACAGAGAAAACTTAGCATTGCCAGAGGACAGAAAACACTCTTTGAATATTCTTCTGAGTCTCTGGGAATGCAGTACAGCAAAGAGACTAATTGATCTCACTTGACATAGGGTATCCACACAATAGGCACCAACTTTTAATGTAACTGAGGGCTCCTCTGTTAAGGAGGGAAATAGATTTTTTTAGAGCATGACTTCATAGCTACTTCAAGATGAGATTTACAGCACCTGAGAAGCTCTTGCTTCTTTCCACGGGCTAATAGAAGACATAGATGGAAAGTTCAGATATAGATGTTCACAGTAGATGTCTACTGCTAGTCACCGAAATCTGCAATAAGTGAATAACGGCATACATGCCTAGTTGTAGCATGGTGAAATGTGATGAAAAATTTTTACTCTTTACCCTGCTGATACTCAGGAACTGATCAATGATAGTTATTAAGCCTCTCCTTCTTCTCCTTCCTATATTTTATTTTAAGGCCAGTATTTTGTGAACATGAACATGGGTGGATGTGGGAATACATTGCACTGGGAGGAGTGGCTGACATGCCAGAGAGCTGTGCAGCCATCCATAAGGACCGAGAGAGGCTGGAGAGTTGGGCGGGGAGAAATTTAATTAAATACAACAAGGGCAAATGTAGACTCCTGCATCTGGGCAACAACAACCCCAAGGATTAATATAGGTTAGGGACTGACCTGTTAGAGAGCAGCGTAGGGGAAAGGGACCTGGGAGTCCTGATGGGCAGCAGGATGGCCATGAGCCAGCACTGTGCCCTTGTGGCCAAGAAGGCCAATGGCATCCTGCGCTATATTAGAGGGAGTGTGGTTAGTAGGTCTGAAGAGGTTCTCCTCCCCTTCTACTCTGCCCTGGTGAGTCTGCTTCTGGTATATTGTGTCCAGCTCTGGGCCCCTCAGATCAAGAAGGACAGGAAAGTGCTTGAGAGCCACAGAGATTGTTAAGGGAGTGGAACATCTACCTTACAAGGAAAGGCTGAAGGATCTGGGTCTCTTTAGTTTGGAGAAGAAGAGACTGAGAGGTGACCTCATTAATGTTTACAAATATGTAAAAGTGGATGGAGCCAGACTGTTCTCAGTGACATCCAATGATAGGACAAAGGACAATGCGTGCAAGTTGGAACATAGGAGATTCCACATAAATCCCAAAAAGAACTTCTTCGTGGTGATCGTAACAGAACACTGAGACACAGAATCTTAGAGTCTGTGGGGTTTGATTCTTGGAGACACTCAAAACCTGCCTGAACGCATTCCTGTGTGACCTAATCTAGGTGTTCCTGCTTCACCAGAGGTCCCTTCCAATCCCTGACATTCTGTGACTGTGATTCTGTGATTGGCTTATATACTTGAAGTAATCCACTGATTTCAAAGGAAATCCATTTATTCACAAAGGATTTGTGAATATGTTTTAGTAAGAGTAAGGCCTACACTGCAAGTTATTTCAATATTCCCATGGCAGTTTAATTACATAAAATGGTCACTGACTATGCAGTTTCTCCTGAAAAGGGTCAGGAAATAAGAAAGAATTTACATGTTCTAAAAGACTTGTCTGTAGTCTCTATTTATCTTCTCCCATTAAATTTCTGTCATCTTTCTCAGGAAAGTCTAAATAGCTGTAAAACTAGATTAAGTTTCTTACACGGACACTAAGCTAAACAGGGCTAAATTCAATTTCATTTGCTTTTCTTCTAAAATCCAAAGGGAAGTAAATTACTGTAACTGAAAGTATACTTCATTTCATACAGTAGTTTTTACTGGCATGGGGGATTCATGTAACTTCAGTAATCAATTTCAAATCTCTATGTTTAATTTAGGAATTTTTCCCTCAGCATCAAAATGTGGACAAGCTCTGAATGGGAGTTATTTATTATAGTGTATAAGCCCCTAAGAAAGGATTAAGAATACTCTTAAATAAATAAATGAATAAACAAACAAACAAATAAATAAATAAATGCCAAAAGAAGAGTGGCCAACAAACAGCAATATAGAATGTCACGGTTCTCAGTCAGCCATTGCTGATGGCTATTAGGTGTGCCATGGCTTCACCAGCAGTCTGCTGACACAATCTACTGTTGCATTTACAGAGCAGTAAAAAATATTTTTAAAACAACGTGGTGACACTGAATTTGGATGACCTGATTCTACTGGACTCAAACAAGCCAGTTTGCTGAGCTCTTCTCCAAACACATCCCACATTGTAGGTCACAGATTAGACTTTGATACAAGCTTAGCTTTTAGAACAGCTTTTGCATTCCAAAAATATTGTCACGGGCATGGGATTGGACTGCTAATTTGGCAGGATACCATTCCTTTCACTAGCACTGTGACATATGGGGGTGGAAGAACAGGAGAGGTGGGAGGAAAAGGCGGTTGGTTTGCATCCCTACTCAGCTCTACCTCTATTTTCTTTTTAACACAGTCATCCATTGCAATCATTCATTGAATAAAGTTGGCAGTCACAGGGATCAGATGTCAAAACCTGGCTTTGACAGTAACTCTCCAATGCTGGCATTTGGTTGTGCCATTAACTTATTCCCAAGCAGCCAATTTCTTTTTTAAAATGGTAAAGCCATTGAGTTATCTTGGTTGTCTCTCTGCATCCAATTCAATTATTTGCAAATAGCCATTTTGCCATGGAAGATCCAAGAAGAGGGTAAGAATATGTAACTCCATCCCTATTATTTATGCTAGTAGGAAGGAAGTAATATATGGTTAATTAGCTATTTTGTTCGTAATCTGAAGTTCATTATAGTGGTATTGAATCCAAATACTTGTTTGTTACTAGTTTATAAGGACTCCAGAGTGTACCCTCTACTCTGCTTTTGCATTTTAGGTCTACTGTGGATGCATGCCAGTAAACAGTAAAGAAATGTCACAATAACTTGTGTATTAATGGGGTCGTGCTCAAAGAGAGCTATATTTCAAAGATAATTAGAAAAAAAGATCTTGGAGAAAGTGAGAGTATTTCTCTGAAGTGCTGCTGTATTCGACAGCTGCAGACGTGTACCAGAGCTTGCCATCTTCTGTGGGGAGTTTCAGTTTTCTTATACAAACTCTTCTGCATGAACAGGCAGTTGAGATGGGCCCATAATCAAAGAATTTAAAGTCTGATTCCTTTTGTGGAAAGAGCAATCTGCTACCCAATTGATTGGAGATGTATCCATGGAGCTATATATTGCTGCCCAGTGATGGGGGAGGGATGTGGGAGATGTGTCATCATTCCAGCTCTTATAAAGAAAAATGAAAGCTATTAGTTGGAGAAAGAAGATGCCATTATTAACAAGAAGAATGAAGACTTCAAGGAGGAAAATAAAAAAGAAAAAAGCAAAAAAGCAATTGAGAGAAAATGCATTATAATATTGTTTTAAAATATTCATTTCCATGAACCAAAGATACTGTTCATTTTTATTGACTAAAGGTGCTTCACATTAATATTGGAAACTTCTATATGGACTCTACTACATTTTAATTATTTCTTGCCCTGCCAGGGATATTAATGTTGTGATTACCCTTGAAAAAGTATTACCATTTGTGATTTATGCAAAACTCAGCCAATTCTAAGACTCTATCAGTTTGAATTAAAAGAAGCAATGGAGGAAGTATGTTTCTATCTTGTAAACTGTAGATCTTCATTATTTTTGGTAGTTGATATGGTCAGTGTACTTAAAGCATTGCTACAGTCAGTGTTCTGGAACTCTTAGTTTCCTCAAGCAACAAATCACTAAGTGAGAAAAAAAGTTTGAGGTCTCCACAGTTATAGATAAAGGAGTATAGTAATACCTCAAAGTAATGTGTTTCATCTGCTTTGCTTTGTTTAGATTCAGCATTTCAGGCCAATGCTTTTACGTTTTAACTGTTAATGGCTTAGCTGGCCAGAAATTGTCTTTAATAGATACAGTTTTCTGATTATGTTAAGCTTTATATGATCCATCTCATGACACTCTATGCAGTTGGATTTAATCATAAAGTATTTGTACTCACTGAAACTGAGTTACTGCAAATGTTCAATAGACTCATTTATCTCAATGACTTAAGATATCAGAAGATCAGAAAATGCCACTGTGAATCCCAAGGATCCTGTTTCTCTAATTACTAATTTGGCTGTGGTCATTTTAAATCTCATCTAGAGTTGGCAGTTCCTTCCTAAATCCATTCCAGAGCTTGTGAACTTGCTTTTCTGGTCAGCAAGGGATCGTTTTGCTTTCCTGGACAACAAGAAACAAGGCCGTGATGCTTGATCTTACGGGCAGCTTTACTTCAGTCTATTCAAAGAATGAACTACCTCACTGTCTTAAACTGGAGTCACTGAATCTTTGTTCCAATCTAAACAAACTGTCAGGGAGCTTTTGACTACCATGGAATATTTACCTTTTGATCCCCAGAATAGAAACATTTTTGAAACAGAGGCAGCGGAGGAAGAAACTGGTAAAAAGTGAGGCGTTTGCATGACAAGGCTGCTAACAGCATTAAGCAGATGTTCGTCACTTGTAAAAAGAGCATTTCTCTGTTCTCTTGGCTGTATTCAGTCCCACTGGAAGCCTTGTAGAAGCTGTAGTGTAAAGACAACAAAACTGTCACGATGCCAAGGCACAAAGTGAGAAAGTTTATTTTATTCTGTTTTCCACACTGTTCTGTAAACAAATAAGGGATATACTAAGATATCCCACAATGAATATTATTGCTTAGATTTCCTCCACAGGAAATGCAGTATACAAAAGATAACATGAGGCCCCATTTGTCACCCAGGCCCACTCCCCATGGCATGTCTTTTTCTGTTAAACCTTGTTTTCCTTCCACACTACAGCTATGGAGACATCCAGATGTGAAAGTGCTGATCACAAATCAGTCTAAAAATCCAGGTTCCTGGATGATATTCGGAGAAATAATCCATTTAAAAAGGATGTCACAGTAGCCAACATGTTGTGTGAAATACATCTAGTTCAACCAGAGGCAAACATAAGAGGTAGGGCTCCAGAAATCTTTTATTTCTCTTGTCTTTTTCAAATCTTCAAGGTACATATTTGCATTTTCAGCATTGTTGGATGTGAGTTCATTTTGCAACATAATGTCATTGTCAAAATGGTACATAATGTTAAACTGTCTACTAGAAGACAAGGCAGGATTCTTGATTTTATTTATTTATCTATTTTTGTTGTTGTTCAGAAAACAGTGAATTAGATACTCTGTTCAGCAAGTGAGCAGCCTTGGTCCCCTGCAACCTAGAAGTGTGAAACTCACTATTCCAGGTAAGAACCCACACCCTGGATAGGAACTCATTCAGTCACCTTTCTGTATCCTCAGGCAGAGGAAGGGGTCTTCCCTTCCACTGGAGGGAAGACCCTCCAGTGGGGTATGAAAGAGTTCTGTCACATACAAAACCAACTTGAACCTAGGTCTCTACCTCCATGGATAGGTACCAGAACCTGTACTGCTGTTTTTGAAAGGCAGGGGTTGCATATCTGTTATTCATTTGAATGAGTTCTGATTCTTCAGAAGAACACTTGCATTAACATACACTCCAGAATATATTTTCTAGCCAGAGCGAGTAAATGTGCTTTCCTTGCAACACTCACTTAAATATCTTGTGTCTATCAACAGACAAGAGTTTCTAGAGCTACAGTGGCTGTCTCTATACACTATCCCTCTCAGTATGATGTTTTGAGTCACCAGGTACCACTGGAATTATTCAGAGTATGTTGTTTTCACTCTGAGACAAAAGCATCCACTCTGGTTCTTCTATACTCTGTCTTTTCATTAGAGAAAAGGTCAAACACTATCTTACACTACCTGCTTTACAAAAGCACTTCTTTATTTCCTATACTAGCAATGAAATTGTATGAGTTGAAAACTATCTGAAAATACAGTACGAAGAAAAACTTATAAGGAAATTTTCAAAAGAGAACACACCGAAATATATTGGTTTAACTACTATTGCTATTGCTGGATATACTAGTTAAACACTGAAAAAGCCATTGCAGTTATCTGGGGTTTTCATGAAAACACCATAAGTGTGTACAGCACTTTGTAAACTCAGGAACATACATGCTGAGGAAATTTTTACCTGCCTTTGAAAGCAGCTGAATGTGTACTTGCTGTGTTTCATTCAAACAGGCATATGAAGTCATTTGAAACACTCTGCATTTCTGCTAGACCACCATTACAGTTTTTTTCTGGTAGTTTCCTTGACTAAGTGATAAGCTATCATTTCCCTCTGTGTACAAGATTTACTGTGGGTAGAAGCCACAAGGAATAATTATCACATTATCATAAGGCAGATTACTCAGAGACCACTCTGTGGACACTGCAACTAGACCCAGAGTGTGTGCTCATCTGGTCTGCCTTTATTGACAATTTCTCCTCATGACTGGAAAGAAGCACCAAACATCTGCACTGTAGATGATAGTATCCATCTCCTGCTGAGTGAGATCACACAGTCTCCTTCAGTACTTGCAACGAGAAGTTGAAAAGTGCTTTCAGCCCTCACTATTTCATGAAGCGAAACATATACAATGGCTGTCTCCAAGATAGGAGCTCTCTGTGTTGACCCTGAGAGCATCTCTTAAGTGTTGTCAGAATGACAGCACTTTGAACAACCACGCCCAAAAAATTATTTTTGGCAAGCCAGAGTGGGGTGTCTGGATCATCCTCCTGCAGCCTGACCCCAGTGTGGGCAATAGGCCCACTTAAAGAGTGAGAACATGCTCTTCATTCAGCCTATGATGTACTTCACAAAGAGAAGCTGCAATATACTCTGAAAGACAAATAGCCAGTCCAGGAATCCTTCCACACCATTATCTCAAGAAACTAGACTGTCCCTTTCTCTTTCCTGGCTTCCTCATAGTTAACCACAGGCCATATTCCCAGCTCATAGTTGGACTATTGACCTCTAGCATCTGCTCCAGCTGCATGGCCATGTGAGATTTTCCTAATGGTAGTACAGAAACACAGAATTGCAAGGGGTGGAAGGGACCTCCAGAGATCATTGAATCCAACCTCCCTGCTAAAGAAGGTACTCTTTAGTACTCCAGAGACAGAATCTCTGGAAAGCCTCTCTGGAAAGCCTGTTTTACTGCTCTGTCACTCTGACAGTAAGGATGTTCTTCCTTTGTTCACATGGATCTTCTGTGTTCCAGTTTCTGCCCACTGCCACCTGTTCTACTGCTGCATGCCACTAAAAAGAGACTGTCCCCATCAACTTGACTCTCACATTTCAGAAGGAAGCTTTTAGGTCCAATCAGCTTCACCATTATGACACCAAGACTTGTGTGTCAACAGGCACTGTTTATAAAGCCTGTCAGCAAAGAGGCAGAACTCAATTCATTTGCATAATGTTCCCCAAGATTACAGTTGTGCAAATGTATTATCACCATTCTTTTACTTGGACCTTTTAGTCACTCAGAAACTCTTGCTTGTGTAACCACCAGCATTCTGGGGCAAAAGTGCTTTACTTTACATACACTATACTTTACGTGTTCCCTTCAGTCAGTCTGACCATAGTTCAGATCAATATGGGATACTGAAAGAGTCTTTAACCAAAAAAGTCATGTCTCCCAAGAGTCACTTAATAAGAAGATAGTCATACAAACATGAAATAACCAGTAAGGAAGCAGGGATACTATAACAGTTCATAGATGCTTAGGAAGCAAAGCTTAACAAAACTAAAGCTAAAAGAGGGTAATTTCATTTTCTATCTGTAAGCCTTGATGACAAAGTACGAAACTGTCTCTAAAAAAAGTGAATGAAACCCACTACATGACTCAGCAAATCTTTTCCTATTGTTCTCCACATTCCACTGATGTCTTCTCCAGTTAAAAATTCATTTTCTGAGGTGTACAGATCTTAGTATCCTTATTCACATCACTGTGGGATCCTTCACATTTCACTGAGAATTAACACTTCAGTCGAATTGCTGAAACAAAGCTGGACTGGCCAGTGCATGCATAAGTAAGAAGTCAAAGACAATATTTTTGGTCCAGTCTTTGATTAGATAATGCTTTCCAAAGTCCAATTTCCCCACTTCTTTTGCTAGCTCAGCATCTGTTAGAGGAGTCGTGCTTCCCTAGAATGTCTTCCAGAATGAGTCTTCTTCAGCAAATATTACAAGATCAGGTAAAAAAAATGGAAGCCCCAATCCATTTACGAACTTGGATATAAGTAACCAAGAATAACATGGACATGACAGCAAAAAGACTGTTCACCCCAAACCAAATAGGTGAGGGAGACTCCAAGAATTTACTTTCCAACAACTGAAATGCAAAATTCCCCAAGCCCTCTGTCTCGGCCCTCCATCACTTTTCAGAATTAGTAGCACTTTCTCACTTCAAACATTTCTTAAAAACAAAAATTCTGCTTCCTCTGCCTTTCTGCAGGAAAATAACAGAAAAGTTTATTGTAGTGTCTTCTTATATATGTATGGCTTTTCATGGGCTTAAAGGGATTTTCCATTCAGCATCTGCTAAATTAAAGCTTCACCTCTTGCTGCGACTCTGTTTGCCAGATGATAAGCCAGAACGACATTTTTTTTTATGGTGCAATATGTACACATATCTGAAAACAATGAGTTTAGTGCCAACAATAGATTGACTTTTAATGAGAACAGCATTTACCAACATTCACCAGAAATTCACTTAACACGTACTCTCGTTAATGTACCAGTAATTTTAAATTGCTGCTGCCTACAGAAGCTTTGCTTAGAGGGTCCTATGAAGTCAGCATCTTTGCCTTTATGTAGGCTGTAGCACCTTGCTTGGCTAGAGAATCTAATGTGTCATTTATTTTTACTGCCTCATTTGTACATTGTTCCCATTTCTTTCAGAGGTTATGTTCCCCTTTCCATGACCAAGCTATCTATCAAAGGAATAAGAGTCTCTTTAAAAAGGCTCAGTGCCAAATGCTGTACCTTATTGAGGCAGAAATACATACTGCCACATTGCATTCTGAAAAGCAAACAAAAGAACTAATTGAAGAGTTGCACGATCTCCAAAAAACTGTTCAGCAGATATCTCAACATCAGAACCACTGGGATTATTAAAGGTGGAGATGGCTTAATTTCCCACTTGCCATAAGAAACTCTTTCAAACTGTGTACAGAGAGCAATGTGCGTGAACTGCCCAACGTCTCAGGACAGCATTTACTTAGATGTTATAATTAATTAGAAAGAGAAAGAGGGAGAGTTGTTACCACATAGTTCATGACAAAGACTGTGAATATATCATTTCATTGTTTAAATTATTTCCAGGGGGGAGGGGGGGAAGTGAACTCTTCTAAACCAGCCCAGATAAATGTGCTTGCAACATCTCTCATCAATCAGGTAAGAAGTCAGATTTTTTACAACTGAGGCTCAAAGATAAAGCTCTGGAAAGAGGAGGTTTTGTAGTTCACACTGATGTTTCTATGCCCATTCTTTTTCTTCTTCTTCTTCTTTTTTTTTTTTTTTTAATTCTTTGCAAAAATCAGCTTTGTTAAGCAATTTGCAACATTAGTAATGCTGAGATGACTGGCCAGAAGATGCAAACAACCAGTAAATTCTATAAATGCACCATAAAACTGCCAGCAAACAACCAATTGCCTCTATCCCTTCTCTTCAACAAGGAATAGTTCAACATTTAAATCACAATGTCATTTTTTGTCATATTTGCTCATAGAGAAATTACATTCATAGCCTAGAAGCAAGCAGTAGGTAGACTTGAATTACCATTTATTTTAGAATACCCTTACTTGGCTTCGATCTACACTGGGAGGGCAAAAACTGGAGGGAAAAAATGCAGTCATTACAGAGGAATTATAGTAATTTGCAAACTGAAAAGTGGGTCAAATCTCCTGCATAAATTATTCATAATGAATTGTTCGTTCACATCTATATTAGATAGGTTTGAAAACTCACTGAAAATGAGATCAGAATTGCTGTAAAGGTAAAACTACTAGCATATTACCAAGAACAGCTGTATTATTTTACTTTACAAAATATCAAATTGACATTTATTTATACATTAGGGTTACCGACATTACAGATCAACCCATTCACCCAGGAATCTCAAAGCACAAAATGCCATAAAGAAAGCAGGCATTGAGTTGAAAGTTAGCATTTAAGGAGTGTGAAACTTAGACAGAACTTGACGAAAAATATCTGCCAGAACTAGAAAATCACACAGAGACTTGAGTCTCCTGGGTAATAAGGTGCAGGGCAGTTTGGCAGGCTCAGAAGCTGAATGCAAGATGCATCTGTCTATACAAGTGATTCATCCTTTCTGCTGGCATAGTCTGTTTTCCCCAGCAAGCAAACATTTAATCTAGCCCCCTGGGGATGTTTATGCTGATAGATAAAAAGAGCTCTGTTTCGATCTCACTAACTAGCTGTTTCCCATTCACATGCACTCTAAGCAGTACTAGCCATAGGCATGGTTAAGGTCATCATGTATAGATCAGTGCCAGGATTTATTGAGAGGTATAGAGGGTAAGGAGATCTCTATGGACTCCCCTGGCACCTCTCTGACCCTACTCCATTATGGAAATGCATCTCAGGGGAGACCCAGGCCAAGCCCTTCAGGTACTGGACCAGAGCGGTCTCTGCAGCCCAGTCACTTGAGCAAAGACAATATGCTGCCACAAGAATTTGCCTTCTACTGATGTCTTTCTGGATCCCAGCAGGAGCACTAATTTGGCTAAGCTGTGGGGCTTTGGGGAGGGGAGGGAATCTGCTTCATTTTCCCTAATTTTTCGTTTTGTTTTCCCTAATTTATTCTTGGCAACCACTTTGGTTTAACAGGCACATCTCTTGGAATTCTTCTCTCAAGAGAAATTTGTCCTTGACAGAATTTCACTGATTGGAATACTTACATCAGGAATGAATTTGGCCAATTATCTTTTCAAGATGGGTTAACATCACTTAGCTGCTTTAGCATCATTTGTTCAGATAATCAATATTTATAGCAGACATTAAAATGAAAGCACATCCACTACATAGATCCACTGGAAACAGCTGACAGTACATGCTATAGAACTTTGGCAAGATAATAGAAGTGTTGCAACTTGAAAACACACCTACTATTTCTCCTTCAACCAAGGCCCATTCCTGGTTTTGATGCCCAACAGAATACTTCCTAAATGCTCATGACTTTCATTCCTGTTTTTCAGTACAATTGGTACAAAAGAGAAGTACCTTGGCTCTTAATATTGTGCAGGATTACACAGTATTAGAAAGATGACCTTTTTATTCTTCTCCTCAAGTTACATGAAGTGCTTGTAAAACATGCTGAGCATTGCTCTCTGGGTTGCTGAGTGGCAGAGAAATTATAGCAGCTGAAAGGGAAAGGTACAGGTTAGATAACTATTTTAAGAGAACTTCTTGTCTAAAAGCAGCAGCAGCATTTTATTTATTGTACATTCAAAAAAAAAAATAATAATTGTGGTACATCTAATTTTCCTTGCTTATTGAATCAGTAGAGGGGGAGGCATTCTTCTGTTTTGCAGATGTTAAAATTTTGCATAACTTTTTTGCATATCCTCACTCAGTAATACAGCTGCCACCTAGGACAAACTCAGCATCAGTGTCTTATTTTCAGCTGGAATGGAATTGTTTTCTTAGCATTGTCTGGTATGATGTTATATCTTGGTTCTAGCAGAAAAACAGTGTGGATAACATGCTAATGCTTATAGCTGCTGCTAAGCATTGCTGTGCAGAGCCAAGATTCATAGAGAAGGGCCCAAGGAACTGGGAGGGAACAGAATGAGGACAGCAGACTGAACTGGCAAAAAGGATATTCCATACCATATGACATCAAAAAGAAGTTTTGAAGGGGGGTAGGAGTTAATCTTGCTCTCTTCCACTGCTCTGGGGGCAAGTTGGGCACTGGTTGGGAGGTAATGAGCAATTGCTTGTGCATCAGTTGATATATACATTTATGTATACATATATATATGTATTTGTCATAATTTTGTCCTTTTCCTTTTCTCTATCTTAATAAATACTTTTATCTCAACCTGTGAGTTCTATTTTTTTTTTTTTTTTTTTTTTTTTTTTTTTTTTTTTTTTCCCCTGATTTTCTTCTTCATCCCACTGGGAAGGAGGGGAATAAGCAAATGACTATGACGTGATGAGACACCTGCTGAGTTAAACAATGACGATCAGACACATCATCTACCCTTAAATCTCCTGGCCAGTTTGCCTCAAGTCAGAGGTGCTGGCTATGACATGGCCACCCTCAGTTGACATCTGGGATTCCTTTAAAGTATGGCACTCCAGTGTCCAGCTCTCCCAGGACCAATGCTGGACAACTCCTTTCCTTCACTCTCTTTCTCACTGAAATATCAAAGGTTATCTTTGTTCCCCAGAAAACAGCTCCAACCTGTTAGAGCTGGCATCTCAGGAACTCAAGGGTAGATGTGAATCTGTGCATCTGGAACATCAAAGCCCATGAAATTCATACGCAGATCACAAAAGGCTGGTAAATCTGTGGCTAAAAGGGTTGAAATCAAACACAGAGAAATCCTAATTCATCTCCCTCTGAAGAAGGGATCTTGCTCTTTAGCAGCTTCCAGGACCTCCTCATGAGGACTTCACGGTTCTCAAGGCCTTCATCCAGACATGAGAGGCTCTGCTATTTGTCCCTTAATGTTTCGGCTGGAGATCTGACATTTCACATGGTCTGATAGTGATAGGATGAGGGGGGGGGGAGGGGGTTTAAGCTAAAAGAAGGGAGATTTAGATTAGATATTAGAAGGAAATTTTTTACTGAGAGAGTAGTGAGGCACTGGCATAGGCTGTTCTGAGAAGCTATGGATGCCCCATCCCTGAAGGCA
This sequence comes from Centrocercus urophasianus, assembly GCF_019232065.1. Lineage (NCBI taxonomy): Eukaryota > Metazoa > Chordata > Aves > Galliformes > Phasianidae > Centrocercus > Centrocercus urophasianus. The sequence goes on from NW_024885532.1 coordinate 28,204,266, forward strand.
TCCAACACCAGGCTGGATGGGACCTTAAGCAGCCTGATGTTGTGGGTAGCAACCCTACTCGCACCATGGGCTTGGGACTGAGTGGGCTTCAATGTCTCCTCCAATTCAAATCATTCTGTGAGTCTGTGAATCTTGACTGATTTGGTGTCACCATTTCTGAAGGTAACATGGAGAACATGTCTGTTCTCTCAGCTGTTAACTGACTGTTAACAGCTGTCTTTGCTGTCTTTGCTTAGACATGTTTCTCCTTTGAAATTTCATCACAAGGTGGGGTTTTAAAAAGAAACAAAGACACAGGACAGATTTATACATAACAAAATGGCCTTTTATTTATAGGAACAACCAGAGAAGCTGTGTGTTTTTTGACATGGAAGTGGGCAGACATGAATGGAATAGTCATAACTAGGTTACACCTTCAGCAGAAATGAAATAGCACTCTCAGCATCTTACCTTCCTCAGGTCTTCATCCTACAAAATAACAGAATCACAGAATGGCCAGGGTTGGAAGGGACCTCAAAGATCACGAATCTCCAACCCCCCTGCCACATGCACAGCCACCAACCTCCACATCTAATATTGGACCAGGCTGCCCAGGGCCCCATCCAACCTGACCTTGAACATCTCCAGGGACAGGGAATCCACAACCTCTCTGGGCAGCCTGTTCCAGCACCTCCCCACTCTCATAGTAAAGAACTTCCCCCTGACATCCAACCTAAATCTTCCCTCCCTCAACTTAAAACAGAATCACAGAATCACAGAATCACCCGGGTTGGAAGGGACCTCAAGGATCATGTAGTTCCAACCCCCCTGCCTAGCAGGGCCACCAAACACACACATTCAGATCAGGTTGCCCAGGACCCCGTCCAACCTGGCCTTGAACACGTCCAAGGACGGGGCATCCACAACCTCCCTGGGCAGCCCGTTCCAGGGCCTAACCACTCTCCTTGTAAAGAACTTCCCCCTAACATACAACCTAAATCTTCCCTCCTTCATTTCCCCTTGTCCTGCTGTTATCTACCCTTTCAAAGAGTACCCTCCTGCTTGTAGGCTCCCTGATGTTCCTGGCCTCATACTTCCACCTGCTAAAGCTGCTCCAGACGCATGGAGCCTCGGGGCTTTTGTACTGAAGTATGTCATTATGTCACAAAAGAGGACACAAAAGTCTCAGCTCTGGAGCAGCAGATGCTCCATCACTTGTGTTGGAGCTGTGCCCTCCACAGGGCATACTGAGACAGCTGCTAATAGCAAATGACTGTCACTTTGGAGATATGCATCAGGGACATTGGAAAGCAGATTTACAATCCCCTCATTAAGGATTATTTATGCAAAGCAGTGTTATACTGTCAGGAAAGGCCTTTCCCTCTCTGCCCCACACAGTTCTTGTCTCTCTGGAAGTTCTCTTGGGGAAACAATGCAATCTTGTACCTCTGCAAAAGAGTGGAACCTGGGTTCTCCATCACCTACCTTAGTGAGTGTTCCCATTCTTATACATAAGGGAGTAGGTGTCAGAAAAAGTAGTAATATCACCTCCTGAGAGTTTTGCCTCCTCCATCACCTTCCTTTCTGCTTAAAATCTCTACTCAAGTTCACAAATTGTCCCAAGATAAATGCACTCCTCAAGAAATGCAATCATTGAAAAAATCAGCTCCTTTTGTTAGATGAAACCTGGACTGAAACAGTGAGCCTCATTTTTGTCAGAAAATGAAGATCTTCACACTGTGGCTCTAAAGTGGCCATAAGAGATTCCCTCAACTGCCTCTCTTCTCAGTGCCTTTTCATTAGTTCTCATTTCGGAGTTTCTCCTTGTAGAAAGCTGTTTCTCCAGCACACAATAGAAACCAGTACACCAGCAATTTTGTCAGGAAAAAGGAAGAGTAAAAGGGATCAGTGATATAGCTTAGCAGAGAGTCAGGAATGACAGTTTGAGGCTTAAGATATTCCATGGTATAATCTGAATACTGCAACAGCTTGTGGAGAGCATCCTTCGAGTGAACATAAGTAGGGCAGTAGGTCATGGGACCAGGATGGATACAGCCTTCCACAATCACTCCTACTCCAATTTTAACACTATAATCACACAGGATATGATCCTACATACTGTTTTTCATATTCTTACTTATATTTGGAAAGGCTGTACCAATTGCCAACACTCTTATGACCCGGTGTCCCAATTACCAGAGCCTTGAAAGCATGCACTTCAGGGAGCATTACTCCATATTTAGTGCACCTTTCAGAGCCTTCCCTGTTACCAGAAGAAAATATTAGAAATCACCAACAACTTTATGTTTTTTGTTCAGCTGCTGCAACTGTTCTGCAGTACTCTGCCATCACCTCAGTGCAGAATTAGCAGTCAGAGGTGCTGAGGAGCAGAGGCTGCCATCAACACCACCCTTACCCAGTACAGGAGTGTAAGGAATTGCAAGGGAATGGCTTCTTATTCCATCACTAAAAAAGATGAAAAATATGGGGGGAAAAAATCTCTTTTGGCCTTTCAGAGGCATCAAGAAATTGACTAAGCATCTTATTCTATTCTTGACAAATTTATTTGGCACAATTTTATTTACATTTGATTCACAGACACAATATCTTCCTCACAAGAGGAAGATATAACACTAGACAGAGGCAAGTGTTATGTGACAAGAGTATTAATCTCATGAAACAATCACCTGAATCAAATGATTGGGGCAAGAAAACAGTCTCTCAGTAGTACTTTCTACCATGCCACACAACTACAAATTACTTCACATCTTTCCATAAAAAGATGCTGAACTACTTATTTGAACTATAAATCATTTTTAAAACACGAATAAAATCTAAGTTGATGTCAAAGGTTATTTCCTAATATTTCTTTTTTTTTTTTTTTAAATTGGATTCATATTTTAATGTTACAAATTTCTCTCAGATAAAGTATTTTACGTGTTAGTAATTTTAATTGTAAGCACTGAATGTGCATTCATTATCTATGAGCTGTGTTTGAAACACAGACTCTTATTAGCTGGTCGCAAAAATGTGTGTAAATGCAGTTTAATTTGATTTACTAACCAAGGAATAATCCACAATTTCATTAAGAAATAGCTGAGGAGGTGAAGTTTTCTTCATTAACTATAAACAAGTAATGAGCTGCCCAGCTGTTTTACAAACCAGCATACTGCTTATAGGCTGGCATACTGGCATCCTAGCAATCCACTGCTATATCCCATTAGGGCAGGAAACTCAGCTTTGGGTTCTTCTTTATAGTGAATTGCATTTGGAAAAAAGCTTATTTCAAATTTTTAGTTAAAAAAGAAAATAAGACCTTGATATTTTCTAAAGTATTAGTCAGGCAAACTCTTGTGATATGATGTTTTGAGGATCGTGAGGAAGGTGTGCCAAGGAATAGTGCAGCCTTGGCACTTCCAGTGGGGCTGTGAGAAAAAGCAAATATCGATAGGGGTAGGGGGCTGTAATTCCTCCTCCATCCTCATCCTATGAACAAACATGCTGACAGGACTTCGCTCAAAGCAGGGAACAAGAAGTGGGGTGTAGTTTGAATTCCAAGAAGTTCAGAGGTGTTTGATACATGATTTCTGGGGAAGTGGTCAGAAATAGACCATTTCCTGATTTACCACCTACTTTTAGTTGTATCTGTACCCTTCTGTGAAGCTCTGCCCCAGCAGATGAAATTAGAAAGTCAGGAAAAGACATGCAACACATCAGGGTGTCCCCTCACATTGATGCAGGCATAATCTTATTTTCTCTAAGTCGGTTAACTCAAACTGGGTTAGGAGAGAAAAAAGATGGCATTATGTCACTTCTGGCATAATTCTCTACTTCTGATTTGCAAGTTATTGGCTGTACTCTCCCAGACAGACCCTTCCTTTTGCATGAGGCATTCTTTCAACTGCAAAAAAAGGAATCAGCCCGGGGCAAGCAAACAAAATTACTCCTTGCTTAGTGAAACCATATTTGTCAAGGCACACAACTGAGTAAACAGCTTGAAGAAAAAACATTCATCATAACCCAATGTATCAGAATGTAAATAAAATACAAAGAATGTAAATATCCCTTAAAGATGTCCCATAAATAGAATTATAGCAAGCTTAGTTTATTTGCTCAGGTACTACATGTATAGTATGGCAGTCATCGATCTGTACAGGTAAAATTCAGGCAAAAAGCAGTATGATCGATCAAATCTGAAGCTTTCCTGCAAATGGAGAGAAAATTGCTTTTTAGACGATATACAGTATGGCATAACTGCATGACCATTGACTTTGAATCAGCTGGGACACACGCAAAGTCCACCAATCATGAAGAATTTTCCCAGTACTGGTGGAACTTTGTAAAAGATTTATTATTTTGCATACGTCCTGCCACAGTGTTTCAGTGCATGGTTTCTTTCTGAGATATCTTTGCTTAATAACTATAGCTTCAAACAATCTGCCCATGCAGCAGTGTAACTGTGGTTAACATTTGTGAATTACTTCCAAGGTCACTCTTAACTAGTGGGAATATTTCATTGTGTGGGGTTTTTTTTTTTTGGCTTTTTTTTTTTTTTTTTTTTTTGGTAGAATAAAGCGTGTTAAAACACAGTTGGTAAAACCTGGAAACTCAAAAGGGCTACCTGTTCACAGTTTTAGGTTAAGCTTAGCTTTGAAGGTTAGCAACTTCATCTCCAAGAAAATAATTTAGATCTTTAGATTGAAGGTATCAAGTCCTCTTATTTCACATACTCCATTTGGCAAATTGAGCATAGTCCTACCAAAAAGGACATGGTGGTAATGGTGGATGGCAAGTGGACATGAGCCAGCAATGTGCTCTCGCAGCCCAGAAATCCAACCATATCCTGGGCTACTCAAAAGGAGCATGGGTAGCAAGTTAAGGGAGTGATCCTGCCCCTCTGCTCTGCACTGTGAGACTTCACCTGGAGTACTGCATCCAGGTGTGGAGTCCTCAGTACAGGAAAGACATGGAGCTGTTGGAGCGCGTTTAGAGAAGGGCCACAACAGTGATCCAAGAGATGGAACACCTCTCCTGTGAGGACAGGCTGAGAGAGCTGGGGCTGTTCAGCCTGGAGAAGAGAAGTCTGCAGGGAGATCTGAGAGCGGCCTTTCAGTATCTAAAGGGAGCTGTAAGAAAGAAGGGGACAGACTCTTCATGTTGTAATAGGATAAGGGGGAAATGGTTTCAAACTGAAAGAGAGGAGATTTAGATTGAACATAAATAAGCTTTTTACAGTACAGATGGTGAGGCACTGGCACAGGTTGCTCAGAGAGGTGGTAAATGCCCCATCCTTGGAGACATACAGTGTCAGGAGGGATTAGGCTCCGACCACCCAGATCAAGCTTTAGGTGTCCCTGTTCATTGTAGGGAAGTTGAACTATTAGAGGTTCTTTCCAACTCAAATGATTACTTAATTCTATGAAATTGGATTACAATTGCAGCAATGCACCTTTGAACAGCAAGAACTAATGTGACCTGGCACAGTGAAGGAGTCCCTATTATATAAGTCTGTTATAATACAGTTACCTCAACCTACTCAGGCACAATCTTTGCATGTAATGACAGTTGTTTTCCTGAGTGTTCCCATATGAGATCCCACAAACCGTTACTAAGCAGCCCAAATAGAGTCATTGTACAGGAGCAATTGGCTGGAAGGTCAAATCACATGTCTTTGTAGCTATGGAGGAGAGAAAGTGATTTTTTCTCCCATTCAAAGGATACTGAAGAACTCATCTGGTATTACATGATAAGGTTTGCACAGCTGTGAGGCTGTTGGGTGGGCTCTGTGAAAAGAGTCAGCAATGTGCACTTGCAGCCCAGAAAACCCATTGCGTTCTGGGCTGCATCAACTGAAATATGACCAGCAGGGTGAGGGAGCTGATTGTCCCTCTCTATCCCACTCTCAGGAGATCTCACCTGCAGTACTATGTTCAGCTCTGAGGCTCCCAGCACAAGGTCATGGACCAGTCATGATGAAGTCATGCTGAGGGAGTCGAGGTTGTTCCAACTGGAGAAGAGAAGGCTCCAAGGAGACTTAGATTAGATATAAGGAAGAAATTATTCACTATGAGAGTGGTGAGGCACAGGGTGCCCAGAGAAGCTGTGGATGTCTCATCCCTGGAAGTGTTCAAGGTCAGTTTGAATGGGATTTTGAACAACCTAGTCTAGTAAGAAGTATCCCTTTCCTATGACAGGGTTGTTGGAACTAGATGATCTTTAAGGTTCATTCTAACAAAAAAATGATGCTATGACTCAGCTACAGAATCTGTGGGCTTGTAACAGCTGCTTCTTTGGAAAATAAGCCTGGGAAAAGCCTGTGCAACTCAGGGAGTGTCTGTGAGGCTGTGTTTCTCTTACTAAGTAGAAGAAAGGCAAAGCTGGTTGCATTATTTCAAAGTCTCTAGAACGTGTAAATCACTACTACACAGGAAAGCGTAATGAGAAGTTCAAGTGATGACCAGAGCTGGAGAAAAATATTTTAAAAATGTATATATATATACATACGTATTAAAAAACAAAACAAAACAAAACAAAACAAAAAACAGGCATTTATTTAGATTTTGAGGCACTTCATGTAGTGTTAGAAATATGAGAGTCTTTGAGTAATAGTTAACTAATGTACTTTGCCACATATTTTACATCATTCTTACAGTAACAGAGGAGAATCATGACTCTTTATGTATTCTATAGCTGAAGAACATCAATAATGTATAATTCTGGTTTTTATTCCAAATGAATTGGAGCTTAAACCACTGCAATAAGAAGCTGGCATCTTTTTACTGCGGCACTGTTATCATTATGTTATATAGCAATGTGAACTACAAAATGAAATGTTTAAGTTGCACAAACACGTAGGTAAGTATTTAGTGAAAATCTATCTGGAAAAGAGGGCATGATTTGTTTGAAGTAATGCCTTAGCAGATGTAACAAACACAAACTGATGCTGTTCTGCCTCACCTTCAGTGTTCTATTTCAATTTAATTAATCTTTTTCACCTCCTTAAGCAAAAATTAGCATCCATGAAAATACAGGTAGCCTTAGAGAATGACTTTGTCTATGTGCTGTAGCACACCTGTTACTGTTCTCTGGGCAGACCCACTACTGTGATTCAGAAAACTGCATAGCTTTGTTCACATGAGACCCATGGGCAGGATAACAGGACAGAGTAAAGCATATACAGAGCATAATGTAACATAGATAATGTAGCACAGAATAAGACAGGAATCATAAGGCAAAGGTGATAATCATTTTTCTGCCATGCACCCAGGCTTGCATGCATGTATATTCAATACTAGTCATACTGCAAAAAAAAAAACCAAAGGCACTAAGTCAGTAATGCCCATGGAAGAAGAGAGGCTGCAGAGGCTCACATCTGTTCACAGCTGATTGTCCCACTGAGCTGGTATCCTCTGGCCCTCCTTTGCAGCAGCAGGAGCAAAGCAGTGCCCATTTACAGCCATCTCCTGGTCTCACTGTGCCCTATGGTGAGAGGCAACCCGAAGCAATGAGCATCGACTCATCTGAAACTTTAAAGCTAAACCTCACCAGCAGAATGTCTATGTGCTTTATTACTATTAGAATGAAAAAGGACATTTTGCCATTTCAGAGAAGGAAGTCAAAAGTGCAAAATATAAAGAAGTTTATGGAGGAGAAGAGAAAACTAAAGATGCTCTCCTAATGTATGCAAATTAGATGGAATTTGGCAGTTAGATAAGGATGGAGGTGCTACCATATGCTGACTTCTGATTTACCTTTTATTGTCCTGGCTCAGCAGCACTGGGTCCAACATTGCACGAGTCTTTCTGCAGAGGATTTGATACAAAATGAAATCCCTCTGACCTTCCTTAATTCTTCTCTGAACAGCTGACATCCTCACAAGTCATAGATCAAATTCACCACCACTTGTAGCAGTCATGTCTGTTAGCACCATTCTTTCTACTTTAACAATAGACACTATATAATTTACCATCTCACTTCTCCAGACTCTCAAGTTTTACAGATGAGCCTTTCCTTTATGCAGCAGAAGGGAAAATACTTCAGCTCCCCAAAGGAAGAGGCCCGGATCATGGCCTGAGTGACTTCATATTTTTATGAAGCTCTTTGTTGGAAAAGTGAACAGCATTTATCTTACTTATAGCTGAAGTCTGCCTACCACTTACCTGCCACATGCTGCTGGATTTATCAGGATGATGGCAGGATGCAATTGAGATGCACTGCCCCCTCACATGCTCACAGCTTGACTTTCACGGGGAAGAAGAAGAAGTAGAGATGGAAGGACACTTCATCTTCTTTAGAGTTCAAATCCAGATCTGCAAAAGAATGGAGTACAGAAACACATTCTATCTAACACACAGAAGGTCTGACAGGTGCACAGCTTTTGATACGGCAAACATAAGCAGTACAAACTTTATGGAAAAAAATATCAATTAATTTAGGAAATTGCACCAGTTCACAGGACAGATACAGGGAAAACATATGGTATTAAAAGTATCCTCAGTCAGAGAACACCTCAGGCTGCCCACAGAGTTGTGGTTTCCTCAACAGAGGTATTCCTTTCTTTCTTCCTCTTCACCCTGCAAAAATATTTTTTCCTTGTCTGTACAGTTGTTTACGGAAACACATCAACCCCTGGCTTAGGCAAGTCCCTGTGTGATGCACTTTGCACACATGCCCTGCTTTTATTCTCTTCTGGATAGATGCTATTAGTCATTTCTAGACACAAAATACTTGGTTACATTAACCTCTCTCAAACTGTCCTGACCTCAGGATGATTTCCAGCCCGCTGCAAAGCTGCCATAAGATTTCCACATTAGTAGTCCTCCCTTCCATCTTTCTTTGTAGATGTACATCACCAGCTACACAAGGGACATCTGCTGACACCTGACAGATGCTGCTGCCAGAGCCAACCCATGCCCCTGGGAGATGCTTTCAGCTAAGGTTCACCCATGGGACCCAGCTGGAGCTGCAACCCCTGCCACCACGCAGCCCAGTCAAGAGGCCCTGGATCGGCAGCTTTCCTTATTCTCACTGAGAAAGTAACAGAAGCATGGTCAAAAGTATCTATCACAATTATTTATTGCCCTCTTTCTTCCTTCCATATTAGAATAGCAACCTAAGTATGAACAATTATCTCACATGACTTTGGCATGCCTCAAGGCACAAGTACCCAGCACAGGAGCAGAAATGAGTATATTCCAGGCACTGCAATGCTATAGGGTATGGTTGACAATCACACAGAAACCCAACTGGTCTTTCCTTACATGTCTAGGAAGGAGTTCTTTAGAAGAAAGGAAAATATTCTGCTCTAAATTTCAGTCTTCATAAACATTCTCCTCCCTCTTCTGATAGCTGCTTGGAAAATACTACTTTCTGTGTTTCCATATACAGTACATATTTAGCAAAAATATAGAGAGAGCTACACCATGTAAGATCTTGCCTTTCTTTTTGTTTCTCAAAACGATGAAGAAAATCCAGTCTCAAACACTGTTCAATAGTTGCAAGAACATAAATAAGCCAGACACATTTGTCTCGGGGATACGATCTCAAACGTGCTGAGTGACACTCTATTCAAGGCATAATGTATCAGAAGAATTAAAATGGCTCCATATAAACACGTATTTTTGATTATACACTTTATGCAACATTAGAGATTCAGCTTACATTTGCTGTAACTGTTAATTAAGAACAAGCCACAGATACGTTTTTGGACATGAATTTCTCTGAGATAGGAATGCTGAAATCTAATATGCAAGGTCTGGCCTCCTGTCTAACAGAAACGTGCTCAGTCAGAATTGGTCTTGTTAAAAATCTAACACACTAGATCCAAATCTGGCTTTATTGTTATTCATTATTATTCTGCAATTTCATTCTGTTATTTATTAAGCCTTTGCTTAGAAAAACAACCATGCAATGGCATGCAAATTTTGTTCATGCACTTTTGTCTTTTTCCTGGGAGGAGATGCATTCCTATGGGCTACTTCTGGCCCCACAAATTTCTGAAATCCGAATTGTCTGTGAAGGTGTACAAGACTCTGGGCTACAAGCTGCTTAAAAACTGAATGACAGGGTCTACGTTTTAGGTGTCTGAGAAAGGCAGTTTTCATAAATGGAAGAAACAGACAGGTGTACCTGTCCATGCGCCAGTTAGGAAAGTTTTTTACGGGGTATAACTTAAGCCACAGTTCCGTCCTTATTAATTCCAGTTTGTTTGGTGACCTTCAGTGCTCAGTAAGATTTGTATCACCTCTGAAATTCTGCCAGGCCTGTTTCTGAACAGCAGTCCTTGTTCCAAGCACATCTTGCCTCTGCTTCAAGGAATAAGTGGGAAAATATCAATTTGAAAAGCCAGAGAGAACTTTTCATTGATATTGACAAGCCAAGGATATAAGATACGTTTTTCCTTGAACTTCTGGGCATCCTTGGAAGCTCTCTTGGAAAGACTTACTAGAATTACTGATTTAATAGCCAGTAATTAGTGATTTACAATTTGAACTTAAATGGATTGCAGAAAATGCTACGAGAGAGAAAAAAATGTCAGAAAATTTAAAAATAAATAATAAAGCATAAAAAACAGAGAAGAAGATTAAAGAAAAAAAAGGTGTGCATGGTAGGTAGAAACAGCTATGCTAAGTTATTTACAGCAGGAATGTCACTTACGGCACAATTGTATAACCAGTATGTAAAGAATGCCCCCAAACAAGTGTGAGAAAAGATATAAAGACAGAAGAGTGGCAAAATGGAAACTCAAGACTTGGCTGTAAAACCAAGGAATGGATCCAGATATTTCAGAATTAAAGAGTGTCTCATACTAGTACAGTAACATTCAAAACAGAATGGTTCCTACAGAGTTTGGTAGGCTTTTACTCAAACCCCATTTCTTTCAATTGGTTCATCCTTGGAAAAAAAGACTTCCATTGTTCAGAAACAGCTGAGGAAACTGCTGTTTTGCCCCACTGAGACAATCATCAGGAGAAGGATGTGCTGTACTTTCCTTCATTCAAGTAATCTCTGGAGAAAACAATGACTGTTTCCAACCGCAGCTCTCAAAATATTTACAATTTACTTTCTTTGTATATGCATTAATTAGACCTCTGTGTCAATACCCTGTATTCTTAGTTTACTTAACAATATTACTGTACCTATTTATGTCCTAAAGAATCCCTAATTAATCAAATTATCCATCTAGTCTGATTACTGGTGGTAACTGACCCTGGAGATTGATTAATACGTTCTCAAATTATTCAGGAAGGCTCTCGAAAGAGCCTACAAAATTTACCCTTTTCGAAACCGCAAAGTGCCTTACGAGGCCCACAGCTGCCTGAGGGTTGAATATAATCAATAATCCATAAAGATAATTGTTCCCACATGATTGGTGAACAACCTCAAGCTGAGTGCATAAGGGCTAACACAGTAATTGATGTTTTGCTGGGTTTCTACACTTAATGCAATTTGCCTTGAACAAGCCAACTCATCCCTTCTGTTGGACAGTAAATATAGATTTAAGCTTTCCTCCGGGGTATTACACATGAAGAGAAAACATACTTTACGCTCTGTTGTTAGTTAAAAGCCTGAGTTTAGCAGAATTTATATTTTAATTGCCCAAAATATTGCAACTAATAACACTAATACTTTACAGGCATATAGTAACTTCCATCTCTTATGTTCTTCCAAGTGATTAGCACTGCAGCATTGCTTTGAGGCAGTTAGTTATATTTATCCCAGTTTCACAGATGAGGAAATCATTACAACCCAATGCCATGTGTTCAAAAGCATGGCTAAAAAGCAAGCAATTGTTTTAGAAACCCTACGACACTCATTTTTAACAAAAAAAAAAAAAAAAAAAAAAAGTTATTGTTTTCAGCTATTAGTGAGCTCAGAAGACTAAACATCAGGACTTTCTCAAGATTTGGCAGTAAAAACTGCAAGGAAGCCTAGCATCCTGATGTCATAAAGTTTGAAGCTTGAACAGAAAGAAAAAAATATGACAGATTACAACATGAAATAGTTGTGGTAAAACTGTGGTGGTAAAACTGTGGTGGGCAAGGGATCTGGAGTGAAGAAAAGTGACCA
>NW_024885532.1:28216323-28316521 GCF_019232065.1 Centrocercus urophasianus
GGCAGCTTGGGGGCGGGCTCCTGACTCACCAGGGGCGGAGCTGACACTGCCTGCTCTTTATCTCTGGAGCTTGACCTTGAGCCATTTGTTGTGTGGATAAAAAGGGACCAGGGATACACAACACAAGCCAGAAGGTGTGGAAAGCTGCTCTGACCACTTAGGGTGGAGGTAGTCAGTGTGTGAGGGCTACTAGCACTGCCCTGCCCATTCATTAAGGCAGCAGTGGGGAGCAGAGGCTGTGTCTTGTGTCAGCACGGGTGAGTGCTCTTGTCTTTTTCTCAGGTGACTGGCTCTCCTGTTGACAGGCCCTGACACCACCTCTTCAGACATGGTCCTCACCAGGAAACGTACTTCCCATGCAAAGACTGTGGCAACCCAGACAGAGGGTCTGCTTAATAATGTGGCGGTTCAGGTCTCTGGCTGCCGGGAGTGCCTCAGCCTGCTGCTGCCGGGGGAGGATGGGAAGGATGCCACTTGTGTGCGGTGTGAGCAGCTGGACGAGCTGCTCAACCTGGTGGTGGAGCTTAGGGAGGAGGTAGGTAGACTGCGGACCATCAGAGAGTGCGAGCGAGAGATTGACTGGTGGAGTGACTCTCTGCGAGAAAGGCGCAGAGATTGCACTACCCAGACTGAGGGGACAATGGACCCTATCTCACATTGTAGTCAAACAGGGAGAGACAGCTTGAGAGAAGATGAGGAATGGCAGCTGGTCTCATCCTGGCGTCGCAGGCAACCCGCAAGTTCTCGACCTACCTCGGTTCCCCTGATCCCTCTCTGCAATAGGTATGAAACTCTGAAACCAGAGGGAGTGGTGACTGATGATAATGTGGGAGCACTGCCGCCAAGCTTGCCTAAGGTGAGGCGGTCAGCTCCGCGTTTAAAGACTGCCTCCTCCAAGAAAGAAAGGAGAGTGGTAGTTGTAGGTGACTCTCTTCTGAGAGGAACAGAGGGTCCGATATTTCGGCCTGACCCTACCCGTAGGGAGGTGTGCTGCCTTCCTGCGGCCCGGGTCAGGGATATTTCTAGAAAACTCCCTAGCCTTATCCGCCCCTCTGATTATTACCCTCTATTGATAGTTCAGGCTGGCAGTGATGAGATCCCTGTTAGAAGCCTGAGGATTATAAAAAATGATTTTAGGAGACTGGGGAAGTTAGTTGATGGAGCGGGCATACAAGTAGTGTTTGCCAGTATTCCCTTGGTGGCAGGGACGAGCGCTGAGACGACCAGGAAAAGCCATCTTGTAAATGCATGGCTGAGAGGCTGGTGCAAGCGCAAAAATTTTGGGTTCTTTGATCATGGGGTGGTCTACTCGGCATCTGGCCTGAGGTCTGCTGATGGGAATTGTCTGTCTCCAAAAGGGAGACGGATACTTGCCCAGGAGCTGGCGGGACTTGTAGAGAGGGCTTTAAACTAGATAGGAAGGGGGAGGGGGATAAAACCAGGCCTGCTAGAGAGCAGCCTGGGGAAGTGGTATTGGGATTAGGTGAGAGGCGAGGGGCTCAGCTGAGGTGCGTCTACACTAATGCACGCAGCATGGGCAACAAACAAGAAGAGTTGGAAGCCATTGTGCAGCAGGCAAACTATGACCTAGTTGCCATAACGGAAACGTGGTGGGATTGCTCCCACGATTGGAGTGCTGCAATGGATGGCTACAAACTCTTCAGGAAAGATAGGCAAGGAAGGCGGGGTGGCGGTGTGGCTCTCTATGTTAGGGAATGCTTTTATGCTACTGAGGTTATGACTGGGGACGATAACGTTGAATCCCTATGGGTAAAGATCAGAGGAAGGGCTGACAAGACAGGCACCCTGGTGGGCGTCTGTTATAGACCTCCAAATCAGGATGAAGAGACAGATGAGGTATTCTATAAGCAGCTGGCACAAGCTGCACAGTCGCCTGCCCTTGTCCTCATGGGGGACTTTAACTTCCCTGACATATGCTGGGGGTACAGCACAGCGCAGAGGAAGCAGTCTAGGAGGTTTCTGGAATGCGTGGAGGACAACTTCCTGATACAGCTGGTCAGAGAGCCCACGAGAGGAACTGCCCCACTAGACCTGCTGTTCACAAACAGAGAAGGTTTGGTGGGAGATGTGGAGGTTGGAGGCTGTCTTGGGCAGAGTGATCATGAAATGATAGACTTCGTGATTCATGGTGGAGCCTGGAGGGGGAATAGTAAAATTGCTACCTTGGACTTCAGGAGGGCGGACTTTGAATTGTTCAAGGGACTAATAGGGGGAGTCCCCTGGCATTCAGTCTTAGCGAGTAAAGGGGTCCAAGAGAGCTGGTTGCTCTTCAAGAAGGAAGTCTTAAGGGCGCAGGAGCAGGCAGTCCCCCTGAGCTGCAAAATGAGCCGGCGGGGAAGAAGACCGGCGTGGATGAATAGGGAACTATTCCTGAGGCTCCGGGAGAAAAAGAGGATCTACCGCCTGTGGAAAGAGGGACAGGCCACTCAAAATGAATACAAGGAAGTTGTTAGGATGTGTAGAGGTGAAATCAGAAAGGCAAAAGCCCAGCTTGAATTTAACCTAGCCACTGGCGTGAAAAGGAATAAAAAACTCTTTTATAAATACATTAACAGTAAGAGGAGGACAAAGGAGAATATCCACTCTTTGCTGGATGAGGCTGGGAATGTGACCACTGAGGATAAGGAAAAGGCAGAGGTTCTGAATGCCTTCTTTACGTCTGTCTTTAAAAGTCAGACCAGTTATCCTCAGGATACTCCTCTCTCTGACCTGGTAATCTCGGCTGGGGAGCACACTAACCCCCCTGTGATTCTGGAGGAAACAGTCAGAGACCTACTGCTCCAACTGGACTGCCACAAGTCGATGGGGCCAGATGAGATCCACCCGAGAGTGCTGAGGGAACTGGCGGAGGTGATAGCCGAGCCGCTTTCCATCATCTGTCAACGCTCCTTGTTGACTGGTGAGGTCCCAGAAGACTGGAGGCTTGCCAATGTGACTCCCATTTATAAGAAAGGTCGTAAGGAGGATCCGGGGAACTACAGGCCTGTTAGCCTGACCTCGGTGCCAGGGAAGGTTATGGAGCAGATTGTCTTGAGGGAGATCATGCGGCATGTGCAGGGTGACCGGGGGATCAGGCCTAGCCAGCATGGGTTCATGAAGGGCAGGTCCTGTTTGACCAACCTGATCTCCTTCTATGATCTAGTGACCCATCTGGTGGATGAGGGAAAGGCTGTTGATGTGGTCTACCTAGACTTCAGCAAAGCCTTTGACACTGTCTCCCACAGCATTCTCCTGCAGAAGCTGGCAGCCAGAGGCTTGGATGGATACACTCTTGGCTGGGTAAGGAGCTGGTTGGAAGGCCGGGCACAGAGAGTGGTGGTAAATGGAGTCAAATCCAGCTGGCGACCGGTTGCGAGTGGTGTTCCCCAGGGGTCGGTGCTGGGGCCTGTCCTCTTCAATATCTTTATTGATGACCTCGATGAGGGCATCGAGTGCACCCTCAGTAAATTCGCAGATGACACCAAATTGGCTGGAAGTGTGGATCTGCCTGGGGGTAGCAAGGCCCTACAGAGGGATCTGGACAGGCTGGAGAGCTGGGCTGAAGCCAATAGGATGAGTTTCAACAAGGCCAAATGCCGGGTCCTGCACTTCGGCCACAACAACCCCAGGCGACGCTACAGGCTTGGGGCGGTGTGGCTGGAGGACTGCGTAGAGGAAATGGACCTGGGG
This sequence comes from Centrocercus urophasianus, assembly GCF_019232065.1. NCBI lineage: Eukaryota > Metazoa > Chordata > Aves > Galliformes > Phasianidae > Centrocercus > Centrocercus urophasianus. Next base: position 28,220,014 of record NW_024885532.1, read on the forward strand.
GTATTGACTGATGCTCTGCTGAATATGAGCCGACAGTGTGCCCAGGTGGCCAAGAAGGCCAATGGCATCCTGGCTTGCATCAGAAACGGTGTTGCAAGCAGGAGCAGAGAGGTGATTGTTCCCCTGTATTCAGCACTGGTGAGGCTGCACCTCGAGTACTGTGTCCAGTTTTGGGCCCCTCACTGCAAGAAAGATATTGAGGCCCTGGAACGTGTTCAAAAAAGGGCAACAAAGCTGGTGAGGGGTCTGGAACACAGGCCATATGAGGAGAGGCTGAAGGAGCTGGGAATGTTCAGCCTGGAGAAGAGGAGGCTCAGGGGAGACCTCATTGCTCTCTATAACTTCCTGAAGGGAGGTTGTAGTGAGCTGGGGGTCGGCCTCTTCTCTCGTGTCATTAGCGATAGGACCAGGGGGAATGGCTTCAAGCTACGGCAGGGGAGATTCAGGCTGGACATTAGGAAGTATTACTTTTCAGAAAGGGTGGTCAGGCACTGGAATGGACTGCCCAGGGAGGTGGTGGAGTCACTGACCCTGGGGGTGTTCAAGGAAAGACTGGATGCTGTGTTGAGGGACATGGTTTAGTGGGAGCTATTGGGAATAGGTGAACGGTTGGACTGGGTGATCTTTTAGGTCTTTTCCAACCTTGGTGATTCTATGATTCTATGATTCTATAGTGAGAAGAAAGTGATGTCTCAAAATCATTCAAAGTCAACATTCACAAGAGGACACCAGGACTCAGACCTCTCTGAAGCCACGTCATTTTTTATTCTCAAACTTCATTAAATTTATGCTGTGAGAGTTCAGCTTACTCTCTGTTTTAGTCCTCCAGATATTCCCAAGCTCTAGAGGAATTAGAGCAATTCCAGTTTCTGGTTTTAGACTTAATTTGCAAATGCACTGGCATGAAATACATGCAGCACCATTACTTCTTGACTCAAATGTGGGCATCCTTTACATGTTCATGCACTGGCAAGCTGTGGGCCTCACATGGGCTTTCCTGGGTGACCTCTCCACAAACCCAGAACTGCAGTGGGCAGGCAGCATCACAAAGCCCAACACAAGGTTTCTCATCTTGCCAGGGAAGGAAGAAGTGGAATAAGCAGTTATTCAGAGCATTCAGGCTCTCAGTAATCTTATTAGAATGCAATACTTCCAAGTAACTTGGCTAAAATCCTTGTATCCTTGTATGCATGTATTACTGTTCATTGCAGTACACAGGGATAACTCCTGAAGCTATTTTAATTTGAAGAGATTCTCAGAGACTCAGAAAGAGGGAAAGAAACAGTGAAACAAAGCACACTGTGGATGTTTCCTCTTTCTGGACGAATGATGATCATAACTGAGCGCAGGAAATGCTATAAACATAAAATTCAATTATTACCAAAACAACTGGAAGTCTTACCAAACAATTGTAAATGTACTAAACCTTTAATTACATATATACATTCAAAATCTAAAAAGAAGAAATAACCTCACGAGAAGCTAGGAAATAGCTGAAACTTACTGATGCCTTTTGGAAGAAAGCAAGTCTGATGCTTACTCTTTTTCCTTTAGCATTTTTCCTGTATTTTTGCCTTTTCATTCCTCTTGAGATTTGCGAACACTAATTTTTTGTTTTTCCCAGACAATATTTCATCATGTTTAGGAGAGGAGAAATAGGGTTGTGCTTGACTTTACCCATCTTAGGTCATATCACACTCCCAAAGATTTTCAAAAAGGTTTTTTTCTCCCTCTTCCCAACAGGTCTCTAAGTGTTTCCTCTCAAGAGTACCTGGTTGGTGCACCTCTCATACACTGCAATTTGATTAGTCAGATTTATAATAACAGCAGAAATCAGACAATTCTCTACTTGTTCCAGGTCTTTACAGGTATCTGTGTTGACCTGTCAGAAGGAAAATAAAATATAAAAGAACAAACTAGCCTGTGCAATTATAATTCATGACCAAAAAATGCTTTAATATTAACCAACGATGAAAGTAACTGCTAGAGAAAGAGCATTGTCATTCAGGCTGTCAAAATATTTAATTGCTATTAAAGAGCAAATGTGAAGGATTACATCAGCTTCCATTAGCAAGAGTAGAGCTGTGCCGATCTCTGAACTGCACAGAACTGATTTAGCATGGGGAAAAAATCCTATTCATCTCCTTCTGTGGTTGCAAGCCAAACAGCAGGAGAAGACTGAAGTCTATTTTGCCTGAGGTTGCACCTTGATATGTTGAAGTGACAAAGTATTTTGCTATGATTATGAACTCTGAACTCACACACACTTCTATCATTTCAACTTCCCTCTTTTCAGCAGTCTTGAGGAAGTGTGAGTCTTTCTATTTATTCCGTACTACAAAAGAAAAAACATTGGATGATGTATAAACACCAAAGGATGTTAAGTTGTTGGTACCTTTTGTACAAGAGCAAAAGATAAATACTTGCTGAGATATTTTACCAGTGATGGCATGAATTTAAGAAAGGGACAGTCTCTTCAGCAGACTCTGTTGTGATAGGATAAGGGGAAACTCTGTTCTGATAGGATAAGGGGAAAGGTTTTCAAACTGAAAGAGGAGGGATTTAGGTTAGGTCTGGTACAGTTTGCCCAGAGAGATGGTGGATACGTCGTGCCTGGAGACATCCAAGGTCAGGCTGGATGGCACTCTGAGCAACTTGATCAAGCTGTAGGTGTCTCTATTCATTGCAAAGGACTACATGACCTTTAAGAGTCCCTTCCAATCCAAATGATTCTATATTTTTCCTAGATTTGGGATTTTTTCTGTCATTTATCTTTACATTATGTTGCCTTCCAGATATGGCAGGGATTTTAGACTCTGTAATTATATGTAAAAAATATTCACAAAATGTAAGGTTTAAACTAATTAAGGCCAAAGATATGAGTTGTAATATTCCCTAAAGCTGTCATCTTTCTGCTTTTCAGCACATAAGACTATTTAATTTCATGTCAAATAATAGGAAAGCCTCCCGACTATTGTATTCCACATAGCTATTTTAACCTGTCTAATAACTTAATCACAGATTCTTTTTTCTATATACTAGTAGTTATGACAACCTGAACCAATGGAAATGTTTCTTATCCACCATAAAATTTTCATCATTGTCTTGAGGGAAAACTGTAATAAACACAAAGTTCATAGAACTAAAAGAAATATATGTTACACAAGTATGAATGAGGAATAGGAAACACAGATTTTGTTTGGGAAAATCAATACTTTCAGAGTAGATTGGATATATTAATGTGGTCTAGGAATTCTTTATCACATTATGGAGCAAATTTTAAATGTTTTATGTGCACAGATATACCTACTGACCTCATTAGAGATTCAGGTTGTTTTTGGTTTGTTTTTTTTTTCCCTGTAAAAAATAACAGTTTTCCCAAATGAATTTGTATGCAATATAGAGCTATTTACTTATACCAGAATAAAAGATATTTGGAAGAATATAAAAGCCATATCTTTGGAAATTCTGATGCCTATTTCTGGCTTTATGATGTGTATTTTAGGTAAAATATTCATGGCTAAACTGATCTTTATTGGTGTACTATCATGGTTTTATGACTTTTGGTTATCAGTATTCCACATCATCACATCATGTAGTGCACTGGGAGTTAAAGTGTTAATGCTCCAGTTCTGGGTACCTGTCCAAAAGAGAAGAAGAACTACGTAACCCGGGGGGCTTTGCGGTCAGAGAGGAAATAGAACCCCTGGCAAAGTCACCTGTTGTGCTCTTCTTCATCACGCTCTTCCTGCTGTTCAATCAGACTGCGCATCTCACCTCAGTGTTATGGTGAGTCCTCTCTGTCTTTCGGACACTCTCATTATATCTGATTTATTAGCTTCAATTCTAATTATATTGTATCATAATGTGTTATCTTGCATTCTGATTCCGTATTTAGTAAATTAGTTTGTTTCTCCTCAGACTGTTGCCACTGTTTTCAATTACTTTGGGGTCCCCTGTTTCCCTTTTCTGGAGGCGCGGATTTTGCAAAATCCCACCGCCCCATTAGTCACGGAACCAGGCCGAACTGTTGACATGTACATTTATAGGAACAGAATAGCATGAAGTAAATGCCTCTAACACAGTGAAGAGAAGGAGAATGAAAAACTCATTACAGAAAACGATGACAAAAGAATTCAAAGGTAACTGTGGGTTATAATGTTTAAATGTAATATGAAAAACAGGAGTTTCAGCTCTCTCCCTGATAGTCATTTGCAGATCCAAAATCAGTCCTATCTGATTCCAGCCCAGGAGCTTCCTCACCTGGTTGTGACAGATATTTAGGAACTGTCGCTGAATTTCTCTTCCACAGGCTGGTCTGTCCTCCCATTTAAGCTTTAGCATCCACAAAAGCCACAGGCACTTTGTTCACAGGTTGACTACACTAGATGAAAAATATCTCTTTTTCTTTGCTTGATTTTAAATTGCCTTGTATACTCAAATTTTGCTACTACATTTATTGGGAAAGGTGGTGGATATCAAGCCCTAATCCTCCTCTTCATACCTGTCATGGTGCTTAGGGCTCCTGTCTTATCCCCTTCCACACAAGCCTCTTTCCCAGCCTGAACAGGCAGTTGATGCTCAAGTGGAAGTTGTTCAGTTCACATACTCATTTTTGCTGCTCCTCACAGAACCTTCGTCATGTCTAATATCTCCTTTTGAAGATGAGGACACCAGTGTTCTATGTTGTACTTAAAACATGGGCAAACCATGAATCTTTACAATGGCATTGCAACATTTTTTATTTTGTTCTTTATTTCCGTCTAATGATTCCTGGCAATTCCAGTTGTGTCTTCTGGATATCAAGACTGACATTTGGAAATATTTATTGTAACTTCAAGATCTACTCTTGACTGGGAATGGTCAGCTAAAAGGCCATTATTTCACGTGCAAATTTATGGTTGTTGTGTTTGTTTTTTACCTTTCACTTTCATAATTTTATTTATCTACATTGAGTTTCACCCATTTTTATTGTCCAATCATCCAAAGATCTTTCTGCTAGTCTTCACATTCAGCCTTTGCCCTCAATCCCACTACTAATAATTTTGCATCATCAGTAACCTTTGTCACGTTATTGTCTTCTTCTACAGATTGTTTATGAATTTGTTTAATAGTCCTGGTGCCCATTCAATATAAGTTTACCAGTGCCCTCCCTCTGTTGCCCGCAGTCTCCAGTCATTTTTTCTGACTGGGATCCTAGCTTTTAAACAGTAAGTCCACGAGGAGAGGAGAGGAGAGGAGAGGAGAGGAGAGGAGAGGAGAAAGATGATTTCACTGTGGATATTTTTAACAAATTTTCATGCTATTCAGCATAAAACTCTTCTATCACATGTTCAGCATTTACTAGCAGATGTGACAAAATGCTCCTTGGAGCAAAATTCACAACTTTCAAAAAATGGTAGTTAAGAGAGAACTTTAAGTGTATCAAAACAGCTGTGTGTTTTAAATTGGTCTTCATTTAAGTAATCAGCAAGGAGTTACTATTATAGCACACACCTATGTTTGTATAGTGTTCAATATACATACACATACTTTATCCTTACTGATAAAGTTGCAAGTTAGTAGGAAGCAGCTAAATAAATACACGGACTACACCTACCTAGCAGCATCAGCTATGACTACCACTTCAGAAGGGGAAAGTTTTATAACAAACTCTAGATTCCTTCCAGAAACTTGATTACAAGGGATACAAAGAAAGCTGAGGTGCTCAATGACTTCTTTTCCTTAATCTTCACTTGCAAGGGCTCTAGCCACCCAAGCTGCAGAAAGAAATGGTAAAAACAGGGAGAAGGAAGATTTTCTCTCTGTAAGTGAATATCAGGTTTGAGACCATCTAAAGAACCTGAAGGTGCACAAGTCCATAGGACCCAATGAGATGCATCCACTTGTTCTGAGGGAACTGGCAGATGAAGTTGCAAGCAGTTATCCATCACATTTAAAAGGTAATAGCAATTTGGTGAATTTCCCACTGTTTAAAAAAGGAGAAACACAACCCCCATTTATAAGAAGGAAAAAAAAGAAGATTCAGGGAACTACAGGGCTGTTAGCCTCACCTCTATGCCTGGCAAGATCATGTAGCATATTCTCCTGAAGGCCCTACTAAGACACAAGGAAAATAAAGATGAGGTGATTGGTGGTAACCAACATGGCTTCACCAAGGGCAAATCATGCCTGACAAACTTGGTGGTCTTTTATGATGGAGTTACAGCATCAGTGGATAAAAGAAGAGAAACTGACTGGACTTGTGCAAAGCATTTGATACTGTCCCACATGACGTCCTGGTCACCAAATTGGAGGAAAATGGATTTGATGGATGGACCACTCAGTGGATGAGGAATTGGCTGAATGGTCACACTCAGAGTTGCAGTCAATGGCTCTATGTCCAAGTGGAGACTGGTGATGAGTGGCATTCTTCGCAGGTTGGTGCCGGGACTGGTGCTATTTCATATCTTTGCATGTGACATGGACACTGGGATTGAGCACACCTTCAGCAAGATCACAGATGGCACCAAGCTGAGTGGTGCAATTGACATGCTAGAGGGAAGGGATACCATCCAGAGGGACCTGGATAGGCTTGAGAGATGGAGCCATGCCAACCTCGTGGAGTTCAACAAAGTCAAGTGCAAGGTCCTGCACCTGGGTCAGAGCAATCCCAAGCAGATATAGTTTGGGTATATAATGGCTTGAGAACAGCCCTTGAGGAAGAAGGATTTGGCATGTCATTTGATGAAAGATTCAACATGGGCTGACAATGTGCACTTGCAGCCCAGAAGGCCAACCATATCCTGGGTTGCATGAAGAGCAGCGTGACTTGAGGGAGGTGATTCTGCTTTGCTCTTGTCATACTCCACCTGCAGTACTACATCCAGTTCTGGAGCACCCAACACAAGACGGACATGGAGCTGTTAGGGCAGGTCCAGAAAAAGACAATGAAGATGATCGGAGGACTGGAATATCTCCTCTCTGAGGACAGCTTGAGAGGGCTGGGGCTCTTCAGTCGGGAGAAAAGGAAGCTGGAGAGGGACTTTTTATACGGGCATGTAGTGACAGGACAAGGAGAAACAGTTTTCAACTGGGAGAGGATGGATCTAGACTTGGTATTAGGAAGAAATTCTGTACTGTGAGGCTGGTGAGACACTGGAACAGGTTGCCTGCAGAGGCTGTGAATGCCCCCTCTCTGGAAGCATTCAAGACCAGACTGGATGGGGCTTTGAGCAATCTGGTCTAGTGAGAGGTACCCCCTGCCTACAGCAGGGGAGTTGGATGATCTTAAAAGTCTTAAAAGTCTGATTCTACGGTTCTATGAAAAATTGCTAGGGATGATTGGCAACAAGAATGTATTATTCACACACAATTCTGTTAACTAGACATTTTAGAAGTCTAAACTGAAGGATCATCATTCATCATGAATCACAGAAAATTAAGAAAATTAAGAAAATTCTGGGGAAAAAAAGTGGGACCAATAAAAAGATCTGAGATGCTCAGAATGCTGCATTTCAATTGTTCTGCTCAGAAATTTTTTACATCAGTATTCAGATGAGACAAGGATGTATGATATTGTATAGAGACATACAAAATGTTATCAAAAAGCATACAAAAAGCATCTTATTGCCACAAAAAGCATCTTATTGCCACAAAAAGAATTAACAAAAAATCTTTTAAAGAAAGTGTTCACCTTTTTCCTATTCAAAGATTTGCAAAAATACAGCACTTTCCAATTAAACACCCTTACATCAGCAGAATATATTATTTTCTAGAAAAACTACTCCATTTAAAAAACAAAAAGTAGATTTTTTATCTGATCACTTAACTTGACTATATTCATTCAGTATCAGACCACAACACAAACTTTTCTGTGCTCTTTTTTCTTACCCATGACAAGTACTTTCCTTCTTATACTTTAATTTCTGGAATCATCCATGGGGAAGGATTTGTATGGAGACAACTTTATCTCCTAGAAAGGTAGTTCATAAATTTACTTCAGGAGTTCTATTGCAGAAAATTTTAACTAGAAATATGCAACAAAAAGTGGGATTCAGCTAATCCATGTTAACCATTTAGAGTAATTTTTAGGTGAGTGGAGAAAGACAGGAGCTGACCACTTGCTCTCTAGAGAGAGGGTATAGATTTATACAGTGTGGTGTGCTGTGATGGTGAATAGCAAAGGTATGTAACTAGGGGGAGGGGGGGGGGGAGGAGGGAATTTCAGATAGAACAATCCCATTAATTTGCAGGAGAGCTGCAGATTTTAACAAAACTAAAGATGGAGTGTAGGTCTGTCCTCCCACTTAAAGAAGTGACTGCATGTCGTTGGTGATGGTGGATTCAATATTGCTGTTGTTCTTGAATTAGAAGGCAGCTATTCCATGGAAAGTGCTGAATCAAACCTTGGTTCACAAATTAATATTTAGAACAGGAGTAAGAAGTCAAGAAGGAAGGAAATCAGCATGGCTAAGCAAGGACCTGCTGGTCAAACTGAGGGAAAAGAAGGAGACGTACATGCAGTACAAGGCCTGAGAAGAATACAGGGATAATATCTAGACATGCAGAGATGGGATTAGGAAAGCCAAGGTGCAGATGGAACTGAACTTGGCAAAGGATGTGAAACACAACAAGAAGGGGTTCTACAGGTACCTTGGTCAGAAGAGATAGACAAAGGAGAGCATATACCGTATCTGATAAATGAGAAGGAAGCCACTCTCCATTATATTTGAAAAGTCATGGCTGTCAGACAAAATCTCCAGTGACTGGAGAAAGGGAAACACCACTCTCATATTCAAGAAAGGGAGAAAGGAACACTAGGGGAACTACAGGCCAGCGATCCTCACTTTTCTTCCTGGGAAGATCATGAAACAGATCCTCCTGGAAGAGATGTTAAGGTACATCCAAGATGAGAAGGTGATCCAAGGCAGTCAGCATGGCTTCACAAAGGGCAGATTATGCCTGACCAATCTGGTGGCCTTCTACAATAGAGTGAGAGCATTAATGAGTGGAGAAATTTGGATTTGAAGGCTAGACTATTCAGTGGATAAAGAATTAGTTGGATGGACATAGCCAGAGGTTTGTTGTCAATAGGTTTATTTCCAGGTGGAGGCTGGTCACAAGTGGTGCCCCACAGGGTCCATCTTGGGGCCAATACTCTTCAACATTTTTATCAGTGGCATAGACAGTTTGATTGAGCATACACTCAGCAAGTTTGCTGATTACACTAAGCTGAGTGGTACAATTGTCAAAATAGAAGGATGAGATGCCACCCTGAGACATAGGCTTGAAAAGTGGGCACATGAGAATCTGATGAAGTTTAACAAGGTCAAGTGCTAAGTATTGCACCTGGGCTGGGGCAATTCCAGATATGAGTAAAGTCTGGGAGAAGAGTTAATTGAGAAGTGTGGACAAAAATTTGGGCATGAACCAGCAGTATGCACCTGCAGCATGGAAAACCAACAGTATCCTGGGCTGCATCAAAAGAGAGGTGGCCAGCAGGGCAGGTTGGTGATGGTCTCCTTCTACTCTGCCCTCATAAGGCCTCTTCTGGAGTACTGTGTACTGCTTGTGTCCAAGCCTGGGTCTCCAGCACAAGCTGTTGGAGTGGATTCAGAGAAGGGCTGGAGCATCTGTCCTATGAAGAAAGGTTGAAGAGTTGGGCTTGTTTAGGTCGGAGAAGAAAAGGCTCTGAGGAGAACTCATTGTGGTCTTCAGTACTTGAAGGGATCTTACAAGCAGAACAGGAGTGGATTTTTGCATGATCTACCAGTGATAGGACAAGAGAGAATGGCGTTAAACAAAAAGAAGGGATATTTAGATTTGGTGTTAGGAAGAAAATCTTTACTCAGAGCATGGTGAGGCTGCCCAGAGAAGCTGTGAATGCCTCATCCCTTTTCAACTCAATTGAAATATTTCCTACCTTCCTGCCAGTAATGTATTCACTGGAAAAGAGGGGGAAGGGACTATTCCTAGAAAGGCTTCTGAGTTATGTAGTTTAATACGTTTTCTTACTGCCGTCACTTGATAGCTTTCTTAACTGAAGGAGTTTTTCCTGTAAAGCCATGCTAGGTATTCCTGAGAGAACACAGCATTGCTCCTCAGGAGACCTGAAATGATCCTGAGAATAAATCTAGCCATAAGACAGGCCCTCTGTGTGTTAATAACCAGTTAATTATAGCTCTCCTGAGAGTGGCCAGGCATTGGGCACGTATTCATAGAGAATTCCTATAGCAAGGCAATGAGAAAAATAGGAGTGGATGCCTTCTTCTGCAAAACACTTCTCTCTATTTCCCTGCCCCCCCAAGGGAAAAACTCATAATTGGAAAAGCACAGAGACTTGCTTATCTCACTTTTGCTTCTTTTCTGTCCTGGGGAAGGCCTGAGAGTACCTGGTAAAGACACTAAATGATGCTGACTCCACTGGTGCTGTCAGGGAAGATAGCCTGAAGCACAAGCAACAAAGAAACCTCCAGAGGACTCTGAGAATGGAGGAATGGTAGGAGCCTTTGTACCCCCAAATCAAAATCATCTGAAGTTGATGCTCTAATGAACAGTCTTTCATGTTTAATTAAAGAAATAATCAAATAGCTGCTGTACCTATGATTACCTCTAAGATACCCTTGCAAAGGATGAAGCTTAAAAGGAAAATGCTTGTATGTAATTAGTGCAATTTGTTCTGACCTGGCTGTCTGAACCAGTCAGTCACCGTGCATATGAGCTGCCAAGGAGCAGTGGAAAATAGAAGCGTCCATTGATCGACAGATGGATTTAATAGGCATTGAGAGTGAGATTCTCCCAGTAAAAATATATTTGGGACTTAGCACATCAGCTGGGCATTGTGTTACTTTTCAAATCCACCCTTACCTTTGTCTTTGAGTCGGTTGGAAGGACAGACTTCCAAGTCATGATGTCCCTGGCAGAAGGTGAAAGGTGATGACTGGAAATGTGTTGCACGTGTCTACTGGGCACCAGTCAGTTCACTCAAGGTTGCATCAAGAGCAACCCAGAGACAGATAGTGTCAGGGTAGTAGCAGGGCTGGCAACCTTTGCAGTCCTTGGCAAGCACTCTTAAGCCTCAGCAGTGAGGACAGAGTTCCTGAGTTTGCCAGTTCCATGTCCTCACATGCCTGCACGTCTGTACGCCCAGCAGATGCCCAAACTGTTTTCATTAATGTTGCTACAATAGCAACACATAAAGCAGTGAGTGAGCATGCTGTTAAGTCTGTTACAGGGAGTTGCATACATTCCTTTATAATAGCATTATAGATGCAGCTAGTAAACATGCACCTTAATTTTAACAGCTATTCTGTGATCTTCTCAAACTCAGTTATTTTAGGCAATAAAAGCATTCTGTCTCCCTTTAAACCACAGAAAAATTTTCTACTGCATATAGCCTCATGGGTCAGAAGCCCCTTCCCCTACTCCATTCCTGAGTGCTGTCATCTTTCATGTGAATATCGGATTGCCTTTTTCTGTATGAGAGTTAAAATGATTCAAAATATTAGGACACCACATTCAGTCTCCGATTTCTCCTTGGCAACATGCCCAGGCACTCCATATCATGCATCTCCCATGACCACCTACAACTCCTGTTTGCTGGATGTACACAGCTGTCTCCCTAGCACTCTGTTATCTTGAGTCATTCGGGCCTTTGCCTGTCATAACCACTTACAAGAACCAGCAGTACTTTTCAATAAATAAAGAGATAATAACATGAGAGAATGAAATTCTTTATGGCTGCATGCCGATATTTTTGTCTCAAAAATAATTCATATCTACCTCATTTTTTAAGTCTGCGTTAAAGGTTTGTTATGTTTATATTTAGCAGATCTCTGTTTACAATACTGGATGCATACTTCACTTGCATGTTCAAAACCTCACTTTTGTTATCTGTATGTTTCTTCTTGATTGAAGGAAATATTCAACAATATTGAGCAGAAAAAAAGAAATGACAACACTAAATTGATTTGCAAAATAATATGTCATCTAGTGATAGTATATACCCTGCACTACTGCATCTGAAACTCTGAACAGTTGGGTAGCTTTGTATTTGCAGAAAATAGTTTAATTCATTATATAATGCTGACACATGAGTGATAGGCATGTGAAAAGCAGGTATTGAAGATTCAAAAAGAATAAAGAGAAGATTAAACATCACACTGCATTCCAATGAAAAGGGAAAAAGAAGGGAAAAGCTACTAAGGCGGGTGTCTGCTCCCATGACTAGCTGTTGCTCACTCTTCAGGAGCAGAGAGATAAAATGGAAGGAAGAATCACTGCTACATGAGAAGCAGATTTGGGTTGGCTGAATAGCATCGTAAGGAGCAAGCACCCTCTTCAACTTGAAAAGAAGAAAATGTCATATTTTTCATATTGCTAACGATGGCACGTGGTGTACAAACAAAGTGACAGTAATGATCTGCATCTGCATTCAGCCATCCTTGTGCTCAGAGTGTGGGTGCTACAGCTGTCACTTTTGAGCACAGGCATAGCTCTGGGAGCCTCCCAGGACCCTGAGATACCCTGCTCTGCTCAGCCTCAGGGCTGCTTGGATGATAATGAAAGCTTTTGCATTGGTAAACAGCAGAGGCAAAGATTCTGAGGAAACATTTGTAGTTCAGAAAATATGTGGCAGTCCAACTGCATCCTGGGCTGCATTAAAAGAGGGGTGGACAGCAGGAAAAGGGAGGTGATGGTTCCCTCTGCTCTGCCCTCATGAGAGCCCATCTGGAGAGCTGTGTCCAGGCGTTGGACCTCAGCACAAGGAAGTCATGGAGCTCTTGAAGCAGGTCCAGAGGAGGGCTATAAAGATGCTCAGAGGGCTGGAGCACCTATCTTGTGAAGAAAGGTTGAGGAGATGGGCTTGTTTTGTCTGGAGAAGAGAAGACTCTGCTGGACCGCATTCTGGCCTTCCAGCAATTGAAGGGAGCTTATAAGCAGGGAGGACAACAACTTTTTATATGGTCTGATAGTGACAGAAGAAAGGGACAGCGGCATTAATGTAGAAGAGAGGAAATTTAGATTAGGTGTTAAGAGTACATGTTTTACTCAGAGGGCAGTGAGGCACTGGCACAGCTGCCCAGAGAAGTTGTGGATACCCCATCCCTGGAGGTGTTCCAGACCAGTTTGGATGACATCCTGGGCAGCCTCATCTGCTGAGTGGCATCAACCCATTGCAGGGGCGTTAGAACTGGACAATCTTCCAACTCAAGTCTTTCTATGATTCTAAATATGATAAAACATTTCTACTGATAAAGAGTACACAGGTATAATTTTTTTTTTTTTTTTTTTTTTTTTTTTTGCAGCTGATAGTGCTGTAAGTAAAATATGTGAAATATATTATAAAATCTAATTAGTGTGACAGATTAGTCAAGTGTTTTGAATTCAGTTATCTGAGCAGTCAATTCAACCTATCTATCATTTCAAATCCTAGAAGCCTTCCTTAAAATAATGGCTGTTCTGTGTGTGAATGTTTATGTTCAGTACTGCACAGAAACATATTTTAAGATCCACTTTGTAAAGCTAATGAAAACCTTGAAAAATCAGCAATGATAGAACAGAAAATAGCAAAGTAATTTTATTTTATTACTTTCATTTATAGGCCTCAACTGAAATCAAATGCCATTACACTAGTTACTACATGAGTGGGCAGGAAGCACTACTTCCTTCATGAAGATCCTACTATCTGAGATTGATTATAAAATAGACAATAGATGAGATTGATCTCACATAACTCTAGCCACATAAAAATTTGGATTGAGAGATGAAACAGTTGTCAGGGCTCCTCCAAAGCACAATGGAATGGCAAAGCCTCTTCCATAGTTGAAGATTTTATTTCATCCATCTCAGAAACCTCTCCTGAAATGAAGAACATTACACTATGCAGCTCTCTAATTCTTCCAGTCTCTCTCCATCCAATATATAGAGACCATCCTCTCAAATTTGATTTCATTTGAATTCATAAAGTCACTGTACTCTGTGGCAAAGATATCCTGATATTTGTTCATTTCTCTGACACAATTAAGTTTTTACATGTTTACTTGGGTCCTTCAGTGCTCTAAGAGTAAATAACACAACAGACGAGTATAATGCTAAGATTCAATACCGCTAACTAGAAGCTGAAATACGAGAAGAAGCATCAGGAAGTAAATATGTAGAGTGAGTTATATTTAAAAAATAATAATATTAAAAATGGTCAAAATCTAGAAAATTTCCACCCCACAAAAAAAACCTATAGAACAGTTGGAAAGCGAAGAAGGACCTCAAACAAGCTGAAAAATGGAAGGAGGTATGAGTTAGGTTCTCCACTACCTAAGAATAAGCACCACCTGAGATTAGTGCGCCATTATGTCTGAGACCAAACTGATACTGAATATTTTCCACAGACTTGTCCAGATCTTACAGTTTGTGAAACAAGGAGTCAAAGAAGCAAAATGACAGATGACTGCAACTCAGAAAGTTTTATTTTTTCATTATTATGATCATATCTGTTTGGGTTTTTTTCTTACACAATACTGGAGTGAAAGTCAGAAAAATAATTCAAAACTTACAAGAATTTCACAGGCAAGTCCAAACCAGGAGGTCTGCTTGAAGTCCTAGATATAGTAATGACAAACATATTTTTAATAATTGCAAACTCTTGGCAGGTTTCTGGTAATAATTGTGTATCCTTGGAAATTAACTAACAGTGGTAGCACTTCTTTTCTTTCAGCTAATTCGCTTGCAAGGATATTTGTCTTGGTCCTTTCTTCCCCTGTCAAATCCTACTAGTTCACTGTGAGATGAGATGCATGCAAAATGGCTAAAACTGAAACAGCATTAAATAGTTAAATTAAATAACAGAAATACCAAGCCACAAGCTTAATGGCTGCTGCCATGAAGTTTCACCGTACGCCATTTGTTACATTTCCCCATATCACCTTATTGCTTTTTTTAAGGCCTGTTCTTGCAGTTCACAACCAAGAAGACGGTAGAGCTGAATGGAGATGTTAATATGCAAGCTCCTCAGGGTACAAACTTTGTCATGGAAATAATTCCATGTGGTGCACAAGACACTCTTAGCACTGCACAAATATTACCTGAGAAAACATAACAATAAGTTCCCCACAAAAGCCATTTTACTGTGGATCTATAGATCTTCAAATGTCTTCCATTATAGCAGACAAAGAAGAAACATATTAAGCAGCCAGCTCTCACTCCTACAATGCTATTCTTAAGGGATTACCCAGTACCATCACATCTTTTACTGACACCAAGCATTAACAACATCTGCAGTACTTTCAACAATGTTATCATCACCTTTAGTGCACACATCAAATAGCTGAAAAGAACCTGCTGGACATCAATACATAAATGTGCTTTACAACATGGCTGGGGTAATGGAGCGCCTAATTCTGGCACTGCTTCTAAGGTGATAAAAATCTCAGTAGTGGAAGAGATGAATTGAGTAAAATAGAGCTCACAGTCAAGAAACATCCAGGTTCTTTACAGAATATGTTGAATTAAATTAATCCTACTGAATTACAAAATGCAAGGAATTCATCTAGTTCAGTCCATGCCTGAGGCCTAGTAGGAGAAGCTCAGACTGAGAACAAATCAATTTATTTCCAGACAGGTCTAAATTTTTGAGAGATACCTGGACCACTGCTGCTGTTTGGGGTATAGAGTTACTACCACTTTAATGGACACTATTAATACCAAGGCTCACAGAATCACAGATCACAGAATCACAGAATCACCCGGGTTGGAAGGGACCTCAAGGATCATGTAGTTCCAACCCCCCTGCCTAGCAGGGCCACCAAACATACACATTCAGATCAGGTTGCCCAGGACCCCGTCCAACCTGGCCTTAAACACATCCAAGGACGGGGCATCCACAACCTTCCTGGGCAGCCCGTTCCAGGGCCTAACCACTCTCCTTGTATAGAACTTCCCCCTAACATCCAACCTAAATCTTCCCTCCTTCAACTTGGATCCATTTCCCCTAGTCCTGCTGTTGTCAGCCCTTTTGAAGAGTTTACTCCCCTCCTGGGTGTAGGTTCCCTTCAGGTATTGATAGGCTGCAATGAGGTCACCACGCAGCCTTCTCTTCTCCAGGCTGAACAAGCCCAACTCCCTCAGCCTGTCCTCATAGGGGAGATGCTCCAGCCCCCTGATCATCTTAGTCGCCCTCCTCTGGACCCTTTCCAAAATCTCAATGTCTTTCTTGTACTGAGGGCTCCACACCTGGACACAGTACTCCAGATGGGGCCTCACAAGAGCCGAGTAGAGAGGGACAATCACCTCCCTGTCCCTGCTGACCACCCCTCTCCTGATGGAGCCCAGGATCCCATTTGCCTTTCGAGCTGCCAGAGCGCACTGCTGGCTCATGTTCAGTCTCTCGTCCATCAGGACCCCCAGGTCCTTCTCTGCCGAGCTGCTCTCAAGGACCACTCCTCCCAGCCTGTACGGGTGCCTGGGGTTCTTCCGGCCCAAATGCAAAACCTTGCACTTTGCCATGTTGAACCTCATTAGGTTCACCCGAGCCCAGCCCTCCAGCCTGTCGAGGTCCCTCTGAATGGCCTCCCTTCCTTCCACCGTATCGACTGCACCACTCAGCTTGGTGTCGTCAGCAAACTTGCTGAGGGTGCACTCAATTCCCTCATCGATGTCATTAATAAAGATGTTAAAGAGCACCGGTCCCAAGACAGACCCTTGGGGGACACCACTTGTTACCGGCCTCCACCTGGACATAGAGCCATTGACCACCACCCTCTGTCTGCGGCCTTTCAACCAAGGCCGGTGCAGCACAGAATAGAAGGAAAATGTCTTTCCCAAAAACTTCTCTCCAAAAGGACCAAAGTGCTTATCTTTCACTCCCAATTTAAAGGCTTTTATGGTGCTTTGATGTTTTAAATAGTATTAAGGAAAATGTGAGCTTAAATGAGACAAAGCCCAGGCAAGCCGAGGTGACCGTCCTCTTCTCTCTGGGGTGCAGACACATAGGGGTACAACACTTCTCAATCTATCTCCACATTTGACTATAATCAGAGCTGCAGAGCTTCTCCTTTTTTGTGCCTTGCATAGTCTTGCAAACCAGGTTTAACTCCATTACATCAGCGAAAGGACAGTAACATAAAACTGAGTGTGAATGAGGTCAGATGGACATAGCTCTCAGCTAATGTGTAAAATGCACTCTTGGTTTCACATCATTGATTTGATCCACCGTTCTGCAATTAACAATCAAACATTTTTTTAAGAGCCTGACATCCAGACCCAATATTTCAAATCAGGAAATAAAATACTATCCAATCACATTAAGGAAATGGAGAGCATGAACTGAAG
Source organism: Centrocercus urophasianus (assembly GCF_019232065.1). Taxonomy (NCBI): domain Eukaryota; kingdom Metazoa; phylum Chordata; class Aves; order Galliformes; family Phasianidae; genus Centrocercus; species Centrocercus urophasianus. The sequence goes on from NW_024885532.1 coordinate 28,237,321, forward strand.
CTTGATATCTAATTACATTATTAATATCCACGGTGCATATTCAGATTACAAAATTCTTGACTAAAGTAGTTTGCAAAAAAAGGTCTCTGATTTCAGCTTACTCAGAGGCTGATGGACAAGAGGCTTCATACAAAAAGAAATGTTTCACAAAGAATACGTACTCTGACAATGAACCAGGATCCTGCATGTGAAAAATTCATGATGAGCACTAGGTCCTCCAGTGCTCCAAAGGAGATAAAATAAATAGAGCTAAAAAAAAAAAGGGGGGGGGGGGGGGGGGGTACAGTGAGGAACAACAAAACTGTACTGTCTTGATATTCACTGGAACATTTTACTGTGAATTGAAATCTCCCTTTATAGGCAATGGAGGGATTGAAAAGTAAAGGATGGAGCCAAGTAGGAGATTCTCTCTGGAGCACCATTCTACATGAGCCTTGTCCTAGAGGCAGTCACTAGGGAATTCCCACCCTTCTGAGGGCTTGATTCTGGTCACAACAACAACACTTCTGCCCAGAGTGCTGAGCCTTGGCTAAGGGGAGGCACTCAAACACACAGCACTCACTTATTTCAAGCTACAGAATGAGCAATGGAGAGCCATGGTGGCTGAGATCTTGACCCCATGTTCTCCTGCCTGATGAGGTTGTATACAAATGGGCACACAAATGCAACAGACTTTAGACTTTCTTGGATCAAGGAAAGAGTAGAGAGATTCTAGATGATTTCTGGACAGCCAAGAAGGAGTTTTCACAAGCCAGAAAGACCTAGAGTGAAGGACTGTGGCTTCTGCTTCAAAGTTAGGTCACACAGGTAGGAGAAGGGAGTTCTGTTTCCTGAATATGGCTTTTATCAAATAAAGATCTAATGTAATATGCGTAAGCAGTCCAGGGACTTTTGTTGATCATTGCCTTAATTGACTAAAGTGCAAGGATACTGTTCTAAGTATTGATTTTCTAATCAAATTTTACCCTGGTATTTACCCTCCATATGTTTATTCCCCTGTTGTGCAAGGACCACTAATGGCCCACAGGGATAGCATCTAATTCATAACTTTATTACCCTTCTCCTTCTCCAAATATGCACAGAATGCATCACACTGTCATTGTCTCATAACTATGAAAAACCAAATGAGGTGGAGAATTTTTTTCGTCACCTAATCTGCTTTGCATTAAGGGGAATCAGTTCATTATTGTCTGCACTGCTTCAAATTTATTCTGTGCATGAAAGTGGCCTCTCTCTGCCTCAGTGTCCCAATAAAAAAAACTGTGATGAAGACTTTGGAATTTTAGGGCCAGAGGCAGCAGCAATTAGACCACTGAAGTCTCACTTGGTGTAGAGAAGGCTGCAGCATCTCTGTCCTGACAAGCTACTTCTGCTCCTTCTTACTCTGACATTTCCACCAGCTCCTCCAGCTCCTTGACCTGAGAAGTGAGTCTGGGATTTGGTCCTAATGAACAAGGGGAAAAAAAGCATAAACATTTCAGAAGACTCTCATAATGCGAAAGGGAAAAATCTTGTTACAGTACACTCCAAACAGCTCAGACTATTCAAGGTAATCACATTTATATTTATTAAATGAGGCAGCAGTCACAAAATGTCAGTGTTGAAGCCAAGACATAAACAAAGTTACCCGAGACATAGTCCAGAAGCAACAGAATGGTTTATGACACTTCCTGTTTTCAGAGTTCTCTCTCAATCCTAATGATCCTTAATAACAGAATGTACCAACTTGCATGCACAGCCATCTCCAAGCTAGCTGCTCCATATGAATGCCTTTCTCAATAAGGTGAAGGAACATCAAGCAAGGTGGCATAGTAAAAATCAGTGACAAATTTCTTAGCTTAAAATGTAGTTATGTATACTCTAACATATCATCTTCATCTCCACTAGGTTTTAAAATGTCTACTTTTCAGATGAAAATGACTTTTGTAAAATAGATGTAAATTGAATTCCGTTACTTATCCAACGATTTATTTAGTGAATCCATAGTAAAAGGAAGCAAGTATAACAGCGTGGATCTGAGGCAGTTGGAGGTTATGAGAAAGCTGTGGGAATTTCCTTTGTGCAGAAATGTAAACACTCTGAAAACAAGCCCTTTCAGAGCAAAATCAATCTAAACTGAGGGATCTGTGCAAAGGGGTTTCCCTCACTACTGGTTCATGTGACAAGACAGCTGGAAGAAAGATTAAAACTAAAAGAATTTGGCTTATTTTCATCTGAAAAATAGCAAAATATGGCACCTGAAAATATACCGTAATTGCAAACGGTAATATTCCAACATCACTGAAAATAAGCACAGATCAATAGATGATTTTAAAAATAGGCACTAAGTCTTGTTGAATATAGATGTGATTCCAAACCTTGAACTGTGAAATCCTCTGGGCAAGATTTTGACAATGGATCTGAAGTTGCCAATACATCAACATCACGCTTTAATGAATTTTTACACAAAGAATTGAAGAGTGTTTGCTTCAGGATTTTCATACACATCACCACCGAGGATGAAATTACTAAATTTTAAGACAATGTATTTGAAACAAGTTTGTAGTGGTAAAGAAAAAAGGAAGGTTACTTCAGAACCTGGAATTTGTCCTGTGCTATGGCTCTTTTAATCAAAATTCAAACAGCAAAATCAGCATTCCTTCCATGGAGTGATAATGTGAGATGATCAGTGCACCAGAAGGTTGAAATTCACTAAGAGAATCAGCATGATGTCGTTTAAATAGAACTTACAAACCATAAATAAATACCCCCCACCAAAACTGTACTCATAAGACCTTTAAGATGATACACAAATGTATAGAATAATGGATATTTTAATCAAGATGCCTTACTATTTTCTATGGTACTTTACATATCAAAACACTTCCCCTTCTAGGCTTCAATTGCTATTTTTCTTCTTTTATTTTGATGTGGCTTCCAAGAAAGGCAAAGCATTGTAGAGTGTGGTTATCAGGTCTGTAATATGCTCTGATGGGCAAAGCATTTCTGCTGTCTTAGAGACATTTATTAATGGATGGGCTGATAATGCCTATTATTTGCCTGAGATAATCTCAATAGTGCCAGGAAATACAGCTAGAGGTGAATAGTGTCTGTTCTTGCGAGGTTTTCTTGGCAATAAATTGGATTTCCAATGCAAATACATCACATTTTTGAAGAAAAAGCAATCAGAACTTTGAGGGTCTACTAGCTGTGGAAAGTGGTGGGGAAATAAGCAAAGGCATATGGCATGTCTTCAAAATCATTTAATTCATCAAAGGGTAAAGAAATCAGCATCCCATTGAAACGCAGCCTTCTGGATCTTTGTTTTAATTCAAGAGAGGGAATACAAGTTCTCAGTATTACACTCTCTGGTAAGCAGGATTGACAAAAATACAATCATGTAACTAAGATAATAAAGAAGAGGTGACCCTCTTCTATTTCCCTGATTAGTATTTAATCATATATTTCAAAAGAATATCTGAAAATGTAGATTTTCCTGGTACTATCACACTTTAAGATTCACAGCTCCAGTTAATGCTAAAGTGTTTATTTGTAACAGAATGCATGCTTTTAAATGAAATTAGTTGTTGAAGCTTACTTTTCTGCCAGCTACTATTTGTCCGGCAGGAAAACAGCTCCCTGAAGAAATGCAAATCATTCATGGATGCTAAGGGTTTGGGGACAATTGCTGTGCCATCTCAGTTCTCAAAATTGCAGTAAGTATGTTATATAGCATTGGCATCCTCCTTCCATATGGCTGTGTCTGAAATAAGATGCTTAGGTGGGTCGCAATGTGACATAGGTTGAATACACATAATTGTATCTTAAGCTCAGCTACAAGGCCAAGGCCAACCACCAGTTCAATAAGGGATCAGACGGGGGGGGTCAATTAAATTCTTTGAACGTTTTATTATCTGTGAGCTGAATGTCTGTAGCTGAGATTAGGCAAATGCCAGTCTTCTCAGATTACAAATACTGCACCAGTGCACTGTTTCCAAGTTAAACAATGAAAATTGTCTCATATCAGACCTAAAACCAAAAGGAAAATAATGTGAACAGGTAATTGCAAGAGACACTGAAGAAAAAGCAATGATTCTGTAACTTTAAGGCTTGAGACACATTACATAGTCCCACCTTTCTAAAAGCTTTATGAGCAATTAAGTAAGAGAGAAACAAAGACAAAGCAGGTAGCTCTTCTAGACATGAAAGTATAAAATATTTTTCTGCTGTCAGACTGCATTTTTCACTGGAAAAGACTTTGCACCAAAGTTTCTGATCAGCTTCTAATTGTTGCTCATTTCTTCACAATGGCCAAATTGACAGTATTTATTTAAGACAGAAGAGATGGCTTTTCTCTCTGTTGTGGCAAGCCTGTCTTAAACTGCACTGATTGACAGAGTTCTTTAGGAAATATCACAATGCTGCTTGTAAGAACACACAGCGGGGGCCAGCAGTTACACTAAGTGTTTCTGCTATTCTTCTCATCACCACATTTCGTCTTTCTAATGCTTCGTGTTATTCCAGTGAGATGGACTGCAATGTGATATACAAAGCCCCAGATCACAGAAAATTTGTTTCTTTGGTTTTGTTTTTTTTTTTGCCTTCTACTGTCCTCTCCTTTCTCTTCCTAATTATCTTGTAACTCTCAAAGTCATTTGTAATTCACTCTTATTTTAAAATATTGCTAATTCTTTTTTTATTCTCATTATTCTTGCAAAATTGTATGATTTTCCTTCCCACTTTTAGGTATTTTAGGTAGCATATTCAATGCAAAACAAATATGAAATTTCAAATTCATATTTAGAATTAATATTCAAAACTAGATTAGGAGAGTACTCTTTTCTTAACAAAAAAGCATTTTAGCTACTTCACAACAACAGTTACTGGATTTGGACTCTGTTCTGAGGTATGTGCAAACTTGGTCTTAATAGAAGTTCTGTGGATCATAAAGCAGTAATGGAGGTAGAGGAGGGGACATATTGTTTCCCCAAGCGACAGTAACTTCACTATACAGAGTCTGTAGAAAAGCAATTGACAGCACAGATTATATTGAGTATATAAATAGATCATCGAAATGTAATTTGAAACTAAACATTAACTGCTTATATTTTCTGGAGCAAACAGCGTCTGATATTTTGCAGTTTGATATCTTATCACTCTTAGACTCCTCACAGATCTCGCTTCTTTGTTTACCGAAGGCATGGTACTTAGTTTAGTCTAAAATGTAAGCACAACCACAAAGACAAATGGCAGGGACTCCTACGGAACGAATTTCTAAAATAATAATTTTAAAAGCAGCATTTTTAAAAGATAAACTCAATTCTGTCATTAAGAAGGCCTATGGAAAGAAAGCTCTTGAAAGTAGATGGACATTTCTGTCAGGTAAGTCACAGATGTACTTCAATTCTACACAGCACCACATTTAAACCCGCTGTCTTTCTTAAAAATCTAGAGATTTTTTAGAAGATTTACTATAAAGGAAAAGGAAAGAGTATATACAGCACTTACAGTGGAGTTTATCATATCAGTGAAAAAATGAGGTCCAAGATGGTTCAAAATAAAGCCAGGGTGGGTCTGCATTTGGAATTTCAATGGTGGATTTTGAGCTACGTGTCATAGTTTAGAATGACCTGGTTTACAAACAGTAGTACGAAACATTCCAAATTGCACAAGAGCAGCATGTGTTCACCTCTATGAAAACTTCACGCCTAGCTGTGAGGGTACAGATTACTTTGTGTTGTCATTTTAAGAGGTTTCGCCTTTGTGCATGGTAGTTCACAAAATCAATATAAAACATCAAATGACCAAATAGGTTTTCTAAGGTAACATCTTGCTATGCATTTCCCTAAAAATATTGCAGGTACTGGAACTAATCATAAAGCTGGAAAGATTTTGATACAGAAAGTAACAAAAAAAAAAAAAAAAAACACTGATCATGATTTCTAATATAGTAATGTCTAAAAGTCAGATTCTTCTCTTTGCTGCACACCTGTGTGCACATAACAAACAAATACTTTCTACCCAAAATAGTCTAAATAATAGTCTAAAATTCAACCAACTGTTGTTGCATGAGAGAGAGGAAATGGCAGAGGTCTGTGAAACAAAAGAATCACAATATCACAGAATCATAGAACTATTTGTGTAGGAAGGAACCTTATAGATCATTTAGTTCCAACCCACTTGTGGACAGGAATGTCTTCCAGTAGGTCAGATTGCCCAAAGCTCCTTGCACCTGGCCTTGAAGACCTCCAGGGATGGGGCAAGCTGCACAAGTACAGGCCATGTGCTCTGCTTTATCCCCTGCTGTTGCATGAGAGGCAAAGAATGTTTAATGAAATCAACGGTTACCCAGCTGAAAACTGCTGCATGAATACATATATTTTGATGAAATATAATTGGACTCAGAATTCACTATGACAAGTTGTCACTGAAGGTTTCTACACTGCTAAGTAAAAAGTGGACCAGAGAGTTGCTGGGCCTCTGGGCATTTCAATTGCTTAAGTGTTATCTTAATTCTTGACTCTCTTCTCAGCAGCATCAATTTGCTTTCTTGCAAAGCAATATTTGGAAGTAGTTCCCTTTGGGCACAACAACCTGTATAGATGATAAAACACCAGTTTGTCTCCTTCTGCACTGTTCTGTCATCTGAGGGTATCCTCAAAGGCCCAGATATTTCCAGATGCTCTCCAGGCCACAAAAGACATGTCCCTAGTAGATTCTGACATAGTGCTGATGTTATGTCAGATACTTTGAGGGGAAAAAATAATAATAATAAAAAAAAAGAAAATAATTATTATGCCCTAGGACTACTATTTGAGTCTTCAGGAAATACTAAGCCAATCTGTTTTATTATGACACACTCCAGTGTGAAGTGGCAGTCTGAATGTTAGCCAGATGGTGCCATCAGTCCTGGGGATGGAGATCATTTCCTGGCCTTCTGAAATGCAAGATGTGCCATAACACTTGCCCTCAGGCAGACAATAGCCCTGGATCTGTTATATTTACTGGCATAAATTTAATCAATGAGTGTAATAACTTAGGATGACCAAAAAAGTATCTGGTGGTTGCCAACGCAGCATGAAAACTCACACAAATGTACAAAACAAATGTTTCCTTAGCTAAGAATCCTTATCTTTTAAGATGTAACTTAGTAACTAACACTTGTGATATGGTACTATCTGCACAAAAACCCTTCACACACTACTGTTTTGATTCAGTCTGGCAACTTCTGTGATCTTAATACTGTCACCCAGTTGTTGATCACCCAATATATCCCTCAAAACAATAGTCAAATAATTCCTTTGCTACCACTATTATTTACAAAGTTTATGAATTTAAAGCTTTAACCTATTTCCATCATGAGGTGCTATATTATCACAATAAACTATTTTAACTGTCTACAAGTTCTTCCCCACAAGGCATGTGTTTTCTGATATTAAGAACTTCCTGAATGAAATGAGTGTTCTCCCCTTAGTGAAAGTAGGAGATGCCTAGCATTTCAGGATTATACTTGAGCTTCTCAATCCTTGCCTGATTCCTGCCAAAATCTGTTGTCTGGCCAACATACCACAAGTTCAGCTTGCCAATCACCACATGATCCTTCTACAAGTAAAACTCATTGGGAAAGATTTGTTGAATGAAAGGTAGACAGCTGAAAGCATACAGTCTAATGTGACCTAATTGTCTGTGTTCCCTTCACTGGCCATGAAGGGAATATGAAGTTCTACAGAGCAACCCATTTAAAGCAGCACAGGACACTGGCTAGAACTGAATTCATTACTTCTAAAGGGCACATGCCTTTTAGAAGTATTCCAGACACAACCACATGAGATGTCTAACACTAAGTGAGGTGAATCCCACCACTACTTAATGTCATTCAACAGCTGTATCAGTTGGACTCAGTCCATGAGCTCAATGCAGGTACTGCATGATTCTTACATGCACAGAGCTGCTTTCTGCTGCTTCTCGTTATGCACAAAACTGCACACATGCCATAATTTTTCAACTCTTTGAAGTGTTCTACAAAAAGGATTAGTTCTGCAAATAAAAATCCCTTTGCTATTATTCTTAGACTACTACAGAACAACACAATACCCACTCTATCCATCTTCTTTTTTTTTTTTTTTCTTTTCCCATGGCAATTGGTCAGCAGCACAAGCCAAACATCAGCATAAATTGCTGTTGTTGCTCCAGCTCCCACAACAGACTCTGCTGCTGCTCACTTCCTGTGACAGGCTCTGTGGTCACTCCAACCCTTACATCTAAAACAGAGAATCAACCTGTGCTGCTATGAGTTGCTCCCATATACAACACAAAACAATGGCTGCAAAAATCAGCTTATTTGGTAAGAAAAGAATCTCCTACTATGAAAGAGATGAAAGAAGAGGATGAGGAAGACTGCAGCGAAATAGGGCCATCACATGGCTGGAATATGGAAGAGGCAGAACTCATAAAGGAAGTCAGTACCTAGAAAAACCTTCACGTGTTACCATATCAGAATTAGATTCAGGTATATAGCTCCCACTACTAACACCCTAATGCCCCTGACACCACTACTCAGCCACACGTGTACAAACGTCAACAGTGAAACGGGAGACCTGCAGTCACTTTGTTCTTCTGCTGCCCTCTTCCTACGTGGTTTCCTGAGCCATTCTGCACTTGCCTAAGGCTGAAATGGGGAAGTAGAGACAACATCCTGCAGAAGCTCTTCCTTGCTGCAGACAGGAATGAGGCAAGAGAGCAAGTATGAGAAGAAACTTGGTGAAATTTCCCTTCAGAAACAAAAACAGAAAAAAAATGGTACTCCTGTTCCTATTTCCTGGTTCTTAGACACACTGCACAGATTGATATGGGAACGCAATTTTTTCTCTTTTTCCTTTACCTATATTTTCATGGGCGCTCTTCTAGAACAAACGAGATAAAGATGTTAAACTACTGAGACTTAGGAAGAAATTAGGGCTGCTTCATAGGCACCTCATGGCATTTAACCCAATATGTGAAAGGTAAATAAACACAACTACATTTTTTGTGAGGAATCGAATCTTTGCATCATGAACTCTGCATCACTGAAGAATCAGAGATCTAAGGGCTTACAGGCAAAAATATTCTTATCTGAGCTGTCATCATATTAGGGCACTGACTCAAGGAGGAGAAAATTTTGGCATAAAAGGGAGCTTTCAAGTGAAAGCCTTGGTACCCTAGATGTTAATGGCATTTGGTTAGGTGCCTCTAGATAGATAGAAACTTTGAACTTTGAGGAATTGCAAGCACCTGAATTTTTCTCTAGTGTCAAATCCCCCTGTACAGTTTTTGTACCATCTGAAATAGCAACTATCCTTCAATTGAAATAAGGTAGTATCTAAAATTAAAATAGAGAACAATGTGCTAGAAGGACAAGGAAGCTGAATAAGAGTAGAGTAGGAGAAGAAAGTGAGCAAAAAGGGTGTAAGAAGAGAAAGGCAGAATTAGGATGGAGTGGGAGAAAATGAGAACAATCAGAATTAAAAATAAATGCCAGCCACTTTTCATGTTGAAGCTTGCAGCAAGCAAGCTAATTGGCATCTTACAGCTCTGCAAGAGTGTTATTAAAAGAGCATTTGAAGTTACTGTAATGTGTTTTACATGTTTCATAATCACATTTGTTAATTGGATGTTGCATGATTTTGTATGAACTACGGTCTAACACTTTACCACTAGATTATAATTAGTAAATCTTGCTCAGGAATGAATGCGGGCTTACTTTCTGCTCAACAAAATTGTATCTACATTATTGGAAGAATACCATTAGGACTGAATGCCAGACAAGACTGGCTTTATTAATTTTCATTTTCTCTAACATAAATATATGAACTTTTGAATTACTTCAAAATCCTAGTGGCATTCAGCTCCCCCCACTCCATACTTCTCCCTCAGCTCTCTTCCATTTTCAGCAGCAGAGAACTTCCTCCTGCTAACAATAAACTCCATTTGCAGCTGCCAAAACTTAAAAATAAATCAGACAAAATTAAAATTAATAAAATAGGCAAGGATAATTGTTCATTTTGTTATGACCTGGATTCAACCTATTAAGGAAGAGTCTAAGACTCCCTTCTAGTTAAATTGACTGAATCATTCTGCAACAATGGAGAATAATAAAGCACAATTAGAAGTGAAAGTGACCTGGGGCTTTAAATACTCAAGAACCATGTTAACAGAACAAGAAGACCATTTAAAGGTCAGCAGCTTATAAACAATATCCTCAGAGCAATTTCTCAAGAGGAAAATCATTTCAGATGAATGTGCCACGTAGTTTATAAAAGAGAAGGCTTATTCCATCCTGAAGGAAGCCAAGCAAAATTAAATGCCTACCAGGAGTCTCTGGCAGCCATTGTTTCATGTCTCAGGTTCAGGAGAAGCTAATCTTATTCCAGCTGGCATTCAATGGGATTGCCTGGCAAGGAGTATCTAATACCATGCTGATGGTGTAATGCAGTTTCCAAAAGACTTGCTTCTTTGGAGAGAAAATCTGGGCCATTATCCACGAGTTGTGCTGCACAGCAGGCAGTGAGCATCCAACACCTTCACTGCTGCAGAGCAAAAGGCAAGAGAAAACACTGAAACCTGCAGTTCTCTCTGAGCAGATCTCCCTTCTCACCCCTTCCTGGCTGCGCTTCTCTGGCACAGGCTCTTGTGAACACTCATCTCTCAGCACAGATCGGGATACTGTCAGCCTGCAAGTGTTCTGGCACCAGTGCAGGGGGCTTCAGCCCTCCTCTGTCTTGCGTGCTCTGGTCTATGACTTGGGAAATTTGTATCTATGAGTGAAACTATGGAAACCACTATAAAAACTCCGTATTGTTCTTTATATTTATGGATATGCTGCAAGCATAGTAAGAATAAAATAAAGAATAGTAAGGCCTTTATTTCTTTATTTCCTTCTTTTTTTTTTTTTCTTTTTTTTCTTTTTTTTCTGTCTATTTTTTTCCCCATTTTGACCTCTGAAATACATTTTAGATACATACTTCACCGGTGAAGGATGAAGTAAACTGTCTTCTTTTCAGGTTTAAGGCCTGGCTCTAAAAATCTTGGTTTGCAAGGAAAGACTCAGAGGTAGTATTCCATTCAAGCTGGGTCTGCAGCAGAAAGCTAGAAATATAGATTATAGCCCAGAACTTCTGTGTGTAATTCATTGCAGGAAAGTAAGCCAATTCATGTGAACATCCATCAGAAATCTTTTGAGAATGTATTGCCAGAAAATTAATTTTTGCCAGGCAGGAATATCAAATACAGTGGTTCAACAAAGATTGCTTTGTATGCAGCAAAAACTGCTAGGTTAGAAATGCAAGATCCAGCGAGTTATTCTATATTATTTAAAACCACACCAGAGGGAAGAAAAAAAAGATTGTACATATTCTGCACTTCTTTCTCCATCTGCTGCCTTTCTTCATTTTACAAGCTCATTGGATATTTTATTTCCTCTGCCTTTCATTATTTTATAAATAAAAACACATCAACCCAATGACTTGAAGTTTGAACCCTGCTGTGTTCAGGTTTGTTCAAGAATTAGCCAGAAGCATTCATCCTGTTGTGGCTGTGTGTCTTCCATGAAGTTCCATGTGTTTTTTTTAAATCCAATGTTACACTGTTACTGATTTTACCAGAAAATGAGTCTCCTCTCCATTTTTCGCCAGTACAGCTCCTTTCCAGCAGGCTGACCATGCACTCACTGTGCGCAGACAGTGCATGCAGAGCCACAGCAGCAGCTGATCAAACACAACCAAACTAAATTCAACTCAGTACCTTTTCCATTGCCTACAAAATAAATTTGTTTTTTACAGATTTTGTCTGGGTATCACTTCTGAGCTATTGGTATAAAAATAAGACAGGAAGCTGGGCAGATTTTCTTGTCTCAAAACTGTAAAATCTCTCAGTTAATTTTCTTCCATAATAAAACCCTTAAAACGATGGTTGAAATCCTGGCTCCACTGGAGTTAATAGTAAAACTCCTTTTCACATCAGTCAACTGATTTCTGTGCTAATGAAAGCCCTTTAACAACACCAGGTATTCTACATAATGCCCTAATAGAATAACATGTTAAAAGTTACATACTTGTTTTCCAGTCAAGATTTCACCATTTTTTTTGCTAATATTACATTTTTAAAATACACTGATTTTTTTATTTTTTTTCCAGCAAAAAGGACCATATAACAATTCCCATTAATGCAAAACAGCAATTTAGGAAAGTATTCCTAAAGAAGACTGTGGAGATGAAACTGCAGAGGGAATTTACGCAGGCAGAAAGAAATGGCCAAGGTTGTTTTTAGTCTCTGCTGGAAGCTGGTGTCTCTAGGATTAAAGTAAATGCTAAAAGCATTTTTGGTCAAGATAGATTTGGTAAATTCATACAAAAACTGGAAGGAATTTGTAGTTTTCATCTAAGCCTTATGTTTTGATTTAGGTTGATTGGAGCATAGATATTAAGCACTCAGGCAGAAAAAAAAAAAAAAAAAAAAAAATCCAGCTTACTGCTAGCAAAAAATGGATTTTGAAGAGAGATATTCACTTTGTCAAATGTCTGTTCAAAGTGCGGATAAATCCCAGTGTGTAATTGCAGCATTAGTCATGCTGGCTAACAAAGGCACCACAGTGCAGGACTGACCACAGAGATATCATCATCTGCCCAAATCATGAGTTTTCCTTACAAGTACCAAGCATTGAGTGTGATGCAGAGCCGGTCAGGACCTGTTGTCCCTCCATCCCCCACTGTTGGCTTGTCTAAGAGGTAGGCCACCACCCCTGCTGCTTTTGTGGGTGGCTGTAGCTGGGCTAAGGTCCTTCTGCGTGGCATATCCAGCACAAGAGGGACAGACAGGACCTCCACATTGTTGCTGTGTAACCATTCCTTCCCTTGTTTTGTGAGAAGGATGACAGAGGCACAAGGAGGAAGAAGCTTACATCTGAGATGATCTTCCTCTGAATCCAAGCTTTGGGGTAATAAGTGCAGATCACAGTGTCTGAAATGAAGCCTTTCTCTTCAACCAGAGATCTGTTTTGAAGACACTGCCCTACACTTTTTCATTATATCAGTACTACGTTAGGATTTTAATTCAGATCTACGCAATTCATGCAATTATTCCATCATTTTGCAAATAGTGACGGGGAAGAATATTTCTCACAATGATATCTCTCATATCAAGCAAGTATAAGATAAGAGCAAAAGGCAGGGGAGTGTGTAGAAGCTGACATCAGACGAATTCAGACAAAAATAAACAAGTTGTCACTATTTGCTCTAATGGATGGTCAGAATTATAAATACGGAACTACGAGAGCAATCTATCAAGGAATGTGTGAGATTTTCCACCACTTGAAATCCTTAAATCAAGTGCAGATTTCTTCGAAAAAAAAAAACACTGCAGCTCAATCACAAGACAAGGTCTGTGTTACCAGACTTCATTGTATATGCACCGTATAGGCAGAAGAACACAGAAGCTCTTGCACACATTTACAGTTGCTAATCTTTGAATCTACTTTGCCAAACTGTTTCAGATTTCTTTAAATCCCAAGATTCGGAGTTATTTCATCTTTCATATTTGCTAGCTTGAAAAGAAATATCAAAAACAAAGGAACAAAACCCAGTCTTTCAGGTTATAAATAGGTTACCAGTTCCTAGAGGGAAGGGTACCTGAAAGACCCTGACTGAGTTCTGGGCCCTCCAGAAGTCTGTCATTAGATGCAGTTTTCACAAAAACCCACTGTTAGGGGTATTTGAATTGGAAGCAGATCTTGGCCACAAAACAAGCTCTGAAAGCACACTTCCTTGGGGGTAAAAACTTCAGAAACTTTTGTATAGGGACTTAAAAGCATCTGAGGAAAGATTTTAAAATACAGTATAAAGGTAGAAGAGCTGAGGACATCATTTCTTTCAAAGCTTGGAGAGTGCTGATGCAGATCAAGAAAATGCTTCAGTGTTGCAAAGCTGAAGCATGCAGCATCACACGGAACAAACCTTCACCATTACTCCAGTTCTGTTTCCTCCTCCTCTGGGTGTTGTATGCCAAGGAGGAGACATGCCAGTATGCAAATTCCAGTCACTGGCTGGAAGCAAACCTTTTTTATTTCTTTTACCCGGTCATCTAGATCACAGTGTTATAAACTGTAAGAGATTGACCACAGTTGAAACTAAACCCTCTACCTTAACATCTGACACTGCCCACATATGTACCTCAGGAGTCTCTCCACTGGCACGTCATGCAAAAATAAGACCTTGGAATGGCAGGATCTTAAATCTTGCTATGAAATGAGTATGGGATGCACACTGAAGCCATACAAATTCTTCAAACTGTACCATTCCCAAAATGGAACACTTTTTCCTTTAATACTCAGTACAGTAATGCCCCTGGGACAGATAGGCATTGCTGCAGCAGAATTCACTACAGCAGAGTAAGTAAAAAAAAAAGTTGATTTGCATGACTAATCAATAACATTTCCCTGAATTGTTAAGTTTTTTGTTAACTTTCTGGTTTTACCAATCTACTAATTAATAGCCATTGTCTCCAATCATCCCAAGCCTTGCTGCAAAGTACTGCATATTCCCTGTATGGGGCAGGAAGCAAGGTCAAATGGGCCATGTGCAAACATCAGCCTCAAATTTCAGACTCATTTACTAATTTTAGGTGCTTTTGCAGTTTGGAGCACTGCAAAAAAACACACAAACTTGAAATCAAAGAGAAATAAGGGCAGGACTGGGAAAAAAAAAAAAAAAAAAAAGAGAGAGAGAGAGAGAAGAAAGGAGGGACAGAGAAAAAAAATGTTTCAGCCAATCTGAATTGAGGAAATATATATAGTGTGTGTTTTGGGGCTGAAAAACAAAGCATGTAAAAAGTAAAAGCACAGGAATCCAAGACGAAAATAGCCACTGTGAAACAAAAAGCAAGGGAAGCTGGGGAAAGGTGGTGGGAATAAATAGGAAACAAAAGTTGTTTCTTTCTAGCAAGCAGTAAATGCTTCTTTTGTGCTCAAAGAAGCACAGAAGTTCTCACCTTGAAGAACCTGGCATGTTCTCTAGAGGGTGATGGGCCTCTGGAACCTGAAAGGCCACATTGCATGGGTCCGTATGCACCATGAGAGGTGTCCCTGCCCATGGCAGGGGGCTAGGACTAGATGGTTTTAAGATCCCTTCCAACCCCAACCATTTTATGATTCTATGAAAGAGGATCCTCATGGTAACCTGCCAATGGTCTATATGTTGGTTTAAGCCAGCAAGTTGGGAGTGGTCTCACACGTCCTCCACCCACTGATATGCAAGTGACTAGCAACTGCATTTGTCAGCAGTGCTGATTTCTGTACTTGCAGATTCAACCTTTGCCTGGGTTGTGTTAGATATGTATATGCATAGGATTAAAATTGCTCATCAGCTCTTTGGAAAGAATTCTGTGTCTGCCCACCCCCTCACTGTAACCTTTGGGCCCCTACCATTCCCTATCATCTTGAATAAGCCATCTTATGTCCTTCTCTGAAGACCACGGTAATATAATTAATAGTAAGTAAGAGCTAAGCTACAACTGTACGCATTCTCTCATATTCTCAGCCAAGCAAATCTTTCATTTTGTTGGTTAATTTTTTTTTAATGTGGTGGTTGCTATTATTTCTTGATAGTGATAAAAGACCTAAAGCAAAACTCTTTTTCAGAGAATTTGAGATTAACAAAAAATCTTTGTTGGCTGAAAGGAGCATATTTAATGCATGCAGAAGGTGTTAATTAAAAAGCTTAAAGCTACCATTATAGCCCTTAAAATCAGGAATATTTTGAGTCTTAAAAGTCTCAGTTATCATCACAGAACATGTCTGCTGTGGCACTCATTTCTCTGCCCTGAGGCATTAGTATAAAATTAAAAATGGCGTTTGGAGCTAGTAAGCTTTCATGTAATTGAATTCATGGTAGGATCAAATCATAATATGCCCACGATTTTTTGATCCCATTCCTCTCTTCTAGCAAGATTTTGTCAAGTGATACTAATGGACACTTAGAGCCAGCTAAGACATTGGCTACAAGTTGCTTTTATTCAATGTGTAATTTACTGCTGTGTAGAAGCTTATCTTGAAAAACAAAACAAAGGAAAAGGAAAAAAAATGTACACACAGCAAACAGCAGAGGAAGCTTCCCAGTTGCTAAAATTAAGTAGGTATCATTTGCCCCTATATGTTTTTCTGGCTTAGTGCACAATATACTGTGCAAAGTTGAAGTTTAATTAATTTTGGAAACAATTTCTCTTTATACACTCTCTTCAGCAGATCCAATTTCTCATTTGTTCTAAGAATTCATTTGGTATGAACAGAGTTTGTAGAAGAAAAACTGATGAATATTAAATCTCCTCAATCTAATGAAGAATAGTGCCTACCTGAGTTTCAGTGAAATACAGATGTCTATATAGATACACCTATATGTATATTTATATACATATAAATATAAGACATTATCAATGTATAGGTTTTATTGAATTACAAGTAGAGTTTCTAAATAAAAAAGTATTTTTTTCTCTCTTTTTAAAAAAGTTTTAAGCTAGAAAAAAGAAGTATTTGCGGATAAAAAGTGGCACCAGTCATCAGTGAACAGAGCGCATGGAATCTGAAATAGCAAAGCAATTGAACATGAAAAGTTTGGCATAGAAAAGAAGAGTGAGTAATTTAAACCCACTCAGGAACAGGTGTGACTTGTTCATAAACCAGTCATGAAAAAAATGTGTTCAATTACTCCTCTCTGGTAAATAACAAATTACCATAGCAACTCCATCTTCAAACAACATATGCATATATTTTGCTTCTGAAAGGGTTGAATCAAAAACTGCATTTCCCTACCATGCCATTCCTTCTTTGTTAACTTTAAAATCTAAATTCTATGAGCTTGAAGTTACTCATTTATACTCAGTGCCCTGCCCATGAGCTGAAACCACCAGCTCAGGGCTGACTATATTGTTCATTTCACATTTTTCTGCCTGTTGTCGAGACTGTTACATGGAGTCAATCTCGACAATAGTATATAGTAATAGATAGGGAGTGTAAACTGTTGTCATTTTGGGGGTGGATTTCAAATGATTTGTTAAAATTGAATGGTTTGGGGGTTGTTTTTTTTGTTTGTTTGTTTGTTTTCAACAATTACAAACAACCTAAGGTATACACATGTGAATTTCTGTTTTTTAAAATCATATGTTTGTGGCTGTAGTTAGGAATCTGCAAGCATACACTCAGTTGCTTTCAAATTATGGTCCAGGCTTTAACGGACACAGAATTTCTCAGCAACAATTTATATACAACGTATAATGCTAGCATCATTTAAGATTAAACTTTCTATAGAAGCAACTCAAACATAGACAGTGTCACCGCCTTTGTACCTAGATCTATGTAAAAACATGTAGAGACTCCAGAGGCTCTGTCAGGTAACATCATTTTAATACTCCTAGTCTTTAGAATTCATATGATCCTAACCTCACACCTTGAAGAGTAACTATTTTTTCACATTCATGTACTGAAGGCTTTCCCACCTGGTTAAAATATGTTCAGGCTGAAAATAGACTCCAAGTCATCTTCAGATGTGGTGAGGTGACCAGAATGTATTGTTACTGACAGGTCTCCATTTTGCAGTCAGCAGCAAGAGAGAGTTTATTCAGTGTTCCCATAACCATCTGTTACCTCCTCAACTGTAATTTCACTCTGGATACTTCTATCCTATCTATGTTTACATGATTCAGAAATAAATATCAGAATGGGCAGCAGAGTAATGAACGCCACTGCCTTCAATTTGAGAAATATTTCAAATCATTTCTGATTTTATAAAACCATGCTAGAAGATTGGCCTGATAAAGGTGCCACTGTAGGCTCCCCATTTTTCTGAATAAGGGAATAAGGTGGAGATGAACACGAAAATATAGGTACTTATTTCTTAGCTAGTCTCATCTTATAGTTCATTGGGCATCATTTTTGCTTGAAGACATTCTCTAAACCAAATCACTCTGTCATCAATAGATGAAGTAAAACAAATCTCTTCTCATTCCATTGGAAATATACAAACAGTAATACATCTCCTGCCTGAAGAATTCCCTGTTCACACCACAGTAATTTGTCTCATAATATTGTCTTGCTTTACTTAGTCTCATTATTTTGCTTGTTTGAAGCACTTAAAAGAAAGAAAAAATCATCAACAGAGCAAACACAATTAGTGGATCAGGTTCACCTGTGTCCAGTGACTCAAACTGAACTGCAAATCTTTTTCAGGTCATGATATATGGGTTGCATCAATGTAGTAGCACGTTAGAAGAATCTACAGAAGCATTTTATTCTGTGGCATCTGTGCAGTTTTGAAAGAAGTCTCCTAGTTGTTCCCTACTTTCAGTACCTTGGTTGACATTGTGGAGAAGAGTCAGTATGCTCCAGCTAGGTCTCTCTCAGTGGACCTAAACTGGGAGATGTATTTCAGGGGAGAATGTCAGGCACTCAGACCACTCATGGCTGTTCAATTCAAGCAAGAAGGATAGAGCTACGCCACAGTAAGACTCCTTGAAATGCAGATAGACACCAGGTCCGCAGACTCGGATGCTTTGCTCTACAAATCCATTCCTCTTGGGCTGCATTGCCTACTAATATATGTTTTGCCACAAAGCCTTGCTTCAGAAGACTTTCTTGCATGAAGTGATTGTGTCACAGGGATGTTATTAATATCTCTGTTAACGTTACCTCCTGCCACCTTCTGATCTTTGCATTCAGGTAAGAAATGCAATTCTACAGCAGCATAAACTTATCACATCCTTGTCATAAACTGAGTGATACACTTGCCATAAACTGAGTGACACAATAACTTGTCTTGTCAGATAGTTTCACAGTGTTATGCATCAGCTGGAAGGCTGAGAAAGAAGCAAACACTGAAAGGTTTTCATACCTCCCCTCAAGCCATGAGAAAATGTAAATACTGATATATAATGACAGTACGGTTGGTTTGGGAAAATTTTGTAGAGTTGCTTTAGCACCAAGATGGCAGCTATTATGTAAGGAACAGCAGTATCTTCTCTCAAATTCTTCATTTACTCTTTTTCATGAAGTCTGAACATACTCTAAACACAGCGAGCTTTCCATTTAGATACTGAGAACCAAAGAATTTGCTTAAACAAGCACATGCAACTTTCTGAGTAAGAGACATAGGGGCTTGAATTAAAATTGCACTCTTCTTCTCCCAACATTGTAAAGATGCCAGAAGTATGCAGATATAAAATGAAAATACTGTTCTAACAGCTGAAGACATCTTTCTTGCAGCATCTTTTTTACAATTCTGAATTTTCAAATTCTTTACCCTGTAGCAGTGAGTATCGTGCAGTCATAGAACATCCCCTCTGTCCAAGAGGGTCATCCGTAAGATCTTGACTTGCTACACCTCTTGTGGTCTGAACAATAGAAGTGCAGGACTACATTTTTCCTTGGCTTTGGGGGAGCATCTAGTCAGCAAAGATTTCCTGATATAGCTGTTATATTGACCTTTCAACAGTATCACTGGTCATAATCAAGGGTAGAAAGGCATTATAAAGAGATTTAGACAAATTGGGGGGCTGAGCAACCAACTGCACAAAGTTTAATTTGGCAACTGCAATATTCTGCACCTGGGATAGGGCAGTTCTAGATCTACATACAGACTGGGAGGATGAGATGCTGGAGAGCAGCCCTGTGGAAAAGGATCAGGGAATCCCAGTTGGAGACAGATTCAGTGTGAGACAGCAGTGTGTCCTGGCAGCCAAAAGAGTCAACCCTGCCCTGGAGTGCATCGGGCCCAGCCTTGCCACTGGGCAAGGGGAGAGATTGTTCCTTCAGTGCTGTATGGCCCCACCTCCAGCACTGGGTGCCACAATTTAAGAAGTCCTTCTCCACAGTGCTGCTCTCAATGAGTGTTTCTCTCGCACGGTACTCATATCTGGGAATGCCTCAACTGAAGTGCAACACTTTTTGTTAAATCTCATAAGATTATTTTGTACCCACTTTTCAAATGTGTCCAAGTCCTCTGGATGGCGTCCCTTCCTTCTATTGTGTCAATTACACTGCTCAGCTTAGTGTCATCAGCAAACTTGATGAGGATACACTCGATTAACTGTCTACATCATTGATAAAGATCTTGAAGAGCGTGAGTCCCAAGATGGACCCCTGGGGGATATCAGTCATGACTGGCCTCCACCTAGAAACAGAGCTGTTGACAATAAAGGCTGTTGATGTAGTCTGTGTAGATTGGAGTAAAGCCTTCATCACTGTCTCCCATAGTATTCTGTATTCTCCTGGAAAAGCTGGCAGCCCATGGCTTGGACAGATACACTCTTCGCTAGGTAAAGAACTGGCTGGACAGCTGGACCCAGAGACTGATGGTGAATGGAGATAAATCTGGCTGGCAACCAGTCACAAGATGTTATTAAGCACTTCTGACTGCATCTACAACCTCTATTTGGAGCCCAGTTTCAGTTTTAATTAAGAGACTACAATCAAATTGCAAGGAAGGGAATTATACTCATGATGACCACCTCTGCTGGTTCTACAGTGAAATCTCCAATACTTTTAGAAAACCTGCAATTTCATTCTTCTCTTTTATTCCAAGTGTTTGCTGTGTTTTTAAACCCTTTAACTCTTTCACTGTGGTAGAAAGTTGCCTCTCTTTTAAACTTCTTGGGGGTCTCCCAAATGTCAGCTTTGTCAGTTTGGTTTTTCTGCATCAATTTTTCTCACTTTATCAGTAGCATTGTCAGAGCCTGGCTTTCACAGTCACACCTAATTTTGTTTAGTAGCTTCTTACAGTGTGAAATTTCTTACAAGGGAGCTCGTAGCTGAGTCCCTACTCCTGAAGCACTTTGAAAAACATTGCAGGAATTCCTAGAATACACACGAATTCTGTCAGTTATACTCACACTATTAATTAAAACAACTGAAATTTAAATTGTTACACCTATCACAAGAGATGCAGAGCAGCATAACCTCATCCTCCTCTTCCTTATCCTCAGAAAAACAGTTGCTTATCCTGTGTGAAAAATCAGCCAAGGTAGTTAGTTTGCTTCCATAGAAAAAAGCATCAGAAACCAAAGTGGCTGCAGGAAAATTTAACAGTCAGGAGACCTGGATGTCTGCTCACAAAATTTGCTTGTGTGAGAAAGGTGCTGAACTGTGCGGGGCATTGAAGGATCACTAGATCACATTCACCTCTGTGGCCCACAGAGTGCAGTTCTTGAGGGGAATTCCCACCTACAATTCTAGAGGTGAATCAAGAAGAGTATACACATGGCAAGGTCACTGAGATGGTATGCTGAGAAAATAATGGGTCATCTGTTTAAAATTCTTTGGCATTTTATAGTTACAATGATGGAGCATTTGTGTCCCAAAATAGTGTATTTGGGAACCTCTGCCATTATGTGACAAATCAGGACGCTACTGACATTTCTTTGCTTCACAGCAGACCTGAACTCTGGGGCTATCTTACAAGGAAAACTGTGCAAGTATCATCACCTGAGAATTTAAAACCAGGCTGAACAATACGCCAGAGAATACATGGTAAGAAATGATCTTCCTCTGACAAGTGACCTAGACTGGAAGGTAGAGCAGGACTTCTCCAGCTTTTACTTTCTTTATTCCTTACTGTGTGATTATTTGGAAAGGCATAAAACTTCCTGTCAATTCATAGACTGTCTTTTTATATGCAAAATTCAGAGTACAGATCTCAGCACTACGAAGTGTACTTTGCAAATAACATTTTCAAAAGCATTTCTAGAATCCCATTTTTATCAGGTACTGTACAAATATCCAGCCAACCTAAATAAGAGCTATCCAGTTTCTTAAATCCTGACTTTGCTTCACCTACTCTATTTTGATACCATAATAAAATGGCATGTAGGATTTTATTCTTTTCTTCATTCATAATTGCCCCGTTGATTTTGAAAATAATGCTTCTCGCTAACAGCAGTGTGAGCTGCATTCAGTTTGTTATGTTATCATAATTTGAGCAAATATTATAAAGCAGTTCCACGGAGGGACAGAGTGTTCTCATTTCTTCAATTACTCACATTTTAATACAATGTTCACAAGGACACTTGCACTTATTCTTCCTTCTTATAATTGAAAACCTTAAGATTAACACTGTTGTTTAAAATAAGATACATTTGAGTCAACAAGCTTTTCTAAACTTCATTTTTGACCCCACAGATTACTCATTTTTTTCTGCTGTAACATTCGAAAGCAAACATATTTATCACAGAAGTGTACATTTTTAAATGTTATTGCTAATTTCAGCTCAGTTTGTCACAGAGATCCTAAACTAATGATGCCTGCTCAGCTGCTATAGCCACTGAAAGCATCCTTCTAAGGGACTTGTCATCACCTAAACTCAATAAAATTCTACAGAGGGTCATTGAAATGAGTTTTGAACATATCACCACTTAGCATGAACAACCAGTTTCTCAGATTCATGCTTGCATCTTCAACTTTACGTATACACCTAGCAAGTTATGCTAGAGCTGAGTGTAAAGGAGGAAGCATTGTTTTGTAAACCAATATGCTATGTTCACGGACTGCAGAGCTCTTTGACTGTTTCTGGGAAAAGAGTATCTCCTACAAAAAGGCAACAACAATCCCTGGAAGCATTCAATTCGTGGAAGTGTTCAAGGCGAAGTCGGATGGGGCCCTGGGCAACCTGATCTGGTGAGTGGCAGCCCTGCCCACTGCAGACAGGATGAAGCTTGATGATCCTTGGGGTCCCTTGCAATCTAAGCCATTCTATGATAAGCATGTTTGCATATAACCAAAAGGGGCTCCTGGGGTCATTGATTCTGGTCCCTTGATACTACTAGCAATCATGTCATATCAGTAGCCCAAGCAGTACAAGAAGCTGGATCGCTCTCTGTCTCGCACTTCATGCAGTTATTCCAGCCTGTACTCACAATGAGAGGCACTTGGCCCCACAGCATCTGCTTCCTGCTAGCCTGCTGGTGGAAAGCAGCTGGCACCCAGGATTAGTCAGACTTATCGTCTATCTGCATAAGAGTGCTCACTGGACTGAGGATATCACAGTGGATGGGTTCCCAGATGCCACACTCATTTCACTTGCAAGTAACGCTCCTACATAAAAGCACATCAAAGTTCAGTTTTTTACCACTTTTCAAAATTAACTTTCAGGCCTTGAATTTGGAATTCAGAAAACCTTGAGTTGGAATAGAAATGTTGATGCTTACCAGCCCCAGTCCAACACTGCAAACGAAGATTACTGTGGAAACAGCCTGTAGAAACTGGACAGTACACAATGCCATCTCCCAGGTATTGTCCCTTCAGCTATATACCTGGCCAGACAAGGTACAGGCATACAACTTCTCCATGGGCACCGCTGTAGAGGAACCAAAGCTCCTCTCCTTGACTCCCCTTTTCCTTTTAATTTCCCCAGAACTGTGCCTGTGCTTTTATAATAGAGATTAAATAGAGAAATGCGGCATTTTTTGACAACAGAATATAACTTCTGTCTGGAAATAGCATGAAATGTTGAATGCTTTCACAAGCACACAATACGAAGAAGAACAGTGACATATTAGTGGCTGGAAACAGAGAAATATAGGTATTTAAAGATGATCAGGAGGCTGGAGCACCTCCTCTATGAAGACAGGCTGAGGGAGCTGGGTTTGTTCAGACTGGAGAAAAGAAGGCTACAGGGTGACCTCATTGCAGCCTTTCAATACCTAAAGGGAGCCTACAAACAGGAGGGGAATCAACTCTTTGAAAGAGTAGATAACTGCAGGACAAGGGGAAATGGTTTTAAGTTGAAGCAGGAAAGATTTAGGTTGGATGTCAGATGGAAATTCTTCACAGAGAGAGTGGGGAGGTGCTGGAACAGGATGCCCAGAGAGGTTGTGGATGCCCCGTCCCTGGAGGTGTTCAAGGCCAGGTTGGATGGGGCTCTGGGCAGCCTGGTCCAGTATTAAATGTGGAGGTTGGTGGCTGTGCATGTGGCAGTGGGGTTGGAGATTTATGATCCTTGAGGTTCCTTCCAACCTCGGCCATTCTGTGATTCTGTGTTATTTTATTTCATCGGTGTGGTAGTTAGTGTTACAAACTGAAGGAAATCCAACCACTAGTATAAGAGACATAGCAAGTGGATTAAGGACATGGCACATACCTATAAGTAGGAACATGTTTCTATTCAAACTTGTATCAGGATGTACACATAGAAAGATTTTTTAACTCTGGGGCATAGCTCAGAAATATTCTTGATCAATCTTTTATAGTAGAATGGTCGTAAGACACATCATACTTAGAGTCCACCCTCAAATAAAGACTACTTTTTTCATGACTTGAATTACTAGTGAGCAGTCATGTCCTGCCTGGAAAAGGACATGACTTTCGGTTTAGTGAATTGGACTGCTTCATTCTTTGTGCGTGGAATGAACGGCCAGTTTGAGACATACTTAACATAAAAGCATTCTGGAAGTTATTTAAATCAGACGAAAGAAAGTGAGGCCAGCCTTCAATACCCTAGTGGGGTTTGTGCCTGCATATTCCTTTTTGATTCCCCAAAAGTGATGTACTCATTAAAATGTCACCTTAAAATAATTCCCTAGTGCACTGGCTTCTGCCTTCATTAGCAGTCAAACTAAAGCTAGTAATGGAAAAACAGATTACCTTGAATTTATGATGGGCTAATTCCACTGCTTTTAGCCATAATGGTAAATCACCCACTTGATTATAATTGAAAGACCAGTAATCTTGAGCAGAATGTAGAATAGATGGAAGAGTACAGTTTTAACTATAAGCACAGATCAATAATGGGCCCAGAATTGACACCACAGTCAACAATTCAAATGTGAAAATAAGCTCTGGTAAAGACCAGCAAACACTTTCAAGCTGTCCTTTAACCTTCTATAATGGCATTTCACTTGTGGAGAATTTGCTGCCACAGACACAATATCTTTAAAAGAGAAGTGTAATCCTATACACCTGAGCAGAGACTTCATTTCTGGAAGATCATCAACTAAAATTTTTTAGGATTGAATGCTGAAGCATGTATAGAAAGAATACACTCTAAAGTAGGAGCACTTAATTTTGCATTTCTGTGGCTTAAGGATCATCCAAAAATATGCAGATTTACTCTAACTTGTGTTCCCTCTGCAGGTGCTCTATCAGAGCACTGCTGTGTAAGTACTTGTAGGCAAACTTCAGAAGTATGGGATAGATGAATAGACAGCAAGATGGATTGAGAACTGTCTGATCGACTGTCAGAGCTAAGAGGACAGTGTTCAGTGATGCAGAGTCTATTTGGAGGCCTGTAGCTAGTGGCTACCCTCTACAGGGGTTGGTACTGGATACAGTCTTGTTTAACATCTTCATCAATGACCTGGACAAGGACATAGAATACATCCTCAGCAAGTTTGCTGACGATACAGAGTTGGGAGGAGTGGTTGACACACCAGAAGGCTGTAATACTATTCAGTGAGACCTGAACAGACAGTTGTGCAGAGAATTTGATGAGGTTCAACAAAGGAATTGCACATTCCTACACCTATGGAGGAATAACCACATACATCAGTAAAGATTAGGGGCTGACCTGCTGGAAAGGAGCTCTGGGGAGAAAGGCTTAGGGGTCCTGGTGGGCAACAGGTGGGCCATGAACCAACAGTGTGCCCTTGTGGCCAAGAAGGTCAATGGTATCCTGGAGTGCATCAAAAAGAACATGTCCAGCAGGTTGAAGGAGCTGATTGTTCCCCTCTACTTTTTCTAGTGAGGCCACATCTGGAGTACCGGAGTGTCCAGATTTGAGCTCCTCAGTTCAAGAAAGATGAACTACTGGAGAGAGTCCAAGCAACAAAGACAATTAGGAGCACAGTGCATCTCTATTGTCTAGAAAGGTTGACAAACCTGGGGCTTTAAGCTTGGAGAAGACTGAGTGGAAAAGACTGAGCATCTTATCAATCCTTATAAATACCTAGTGGGTGGAAGTCTTTTTCAGATGTGGAAGGGGCAGGGGACAATAGGTCAAACTGGAACACAGGAAATTCCATACAGACATGGGGAAAACTTTACTTTAGGAGTGAGAAAGCACTGGAACAAGCTGCCCAGAGAGTTTGTGGAGGCTCCTTCTCTGGAGATATTCAAAATGTGCCTGGATGCTTTCCAGTGCAACCTGCTACAGGGAACCTGCTTTAGCAGGGCACTAGACTAGATTATGCAATGATGTCCAGAGGTCCCTTCCAACCCCTATGTCTCTGACTCCTTGCATCAGCAAAAATTAATCTGTATTGAAAAGACCCTCTGAGTGAGATTTCTCAGTTTGTTTCTCTGGCTACATGGAATAGTTCAGTGTTATTATATTTAGAACTTATACTAGAACTGACCTTCATTTATTTAATCCTTTAATGGAAAAAAATAAAGAAACAGAAAGAAAACAGTAGAACAAAAAGAGAGAGATATCATGATGAAGCTACTAATGCCGAAAAGGTAACAGAGTTTATTTCCAGAGAAAAACTCCTCAGATAATCTTTGTAGTGGATGATAATTCACACTTTTTTTTTTTTTTTTAATTAACTTGTGCTTTTTAATCCTGCTTTAAAAACACGGATAGAAAAAGTCCATTAATAGAAATGAATAACACAAAGCCACTTAGTGTTTCAGCATAAGGCAGGAAAAGGTCTCACCCTTGTAGGCACAGGAAGGGAATGTGGAATCATTACAATGTATTGGAGATGATAGCAAATTCTAATTTATAACACTGTGCAGATACAACATATGTGGGGGGGGGGGGGGGGGGGGGAGTCTCAGAAAGAGTTTAGAAACTTTTCCTAAGAGCTTTTTTATACCTGTCAAAATATACTGCAGTTCTGTAAAGAGATAAGTATGAAAATTTGAGTGAAAATTATCAGAGTATAAAGTAACTGAGTTTCACTTCTTCTGCAAATTACTTTTCATATGTCTACATATCTAATTGTGTATCTGTACTTCCTGTATTTTCCAACGATTTATCTGTTCTGTTTCAGCAAATTAGGAAAAGCACAGAATACTAAGTGGGAATAAAAAGGGGGGTAAAGGGGGATTTTATTGGCATAGAAGTTTCCTAAGGGATGAAATGAAATATTTTTGTTCATCAGGCAAATATCACGCCAGCATCCAATAAAGGACACTATTCTCATTTAACTTATTCAAAGAAAGCAGTCCTCACAACTACCTCACGTTCCTTTTGCTTTCCAATGAAGAAAAGTTGTAATTATGCATATATATAACTGTTGAGATGGGGAAGCATCTATTAAGTTTGTTTGCTCCAGAAAAAAAGTAACTGTTCTCATCATTTTTTTTTTTTTTAACCTTCAACTCTCTCTTTGTCTTTTTTTCTTTTCAAATGGACTTTTACTCTCTCATAGAGGATTTATTGCCTGATTTCAGACAGCAGAAAAGTAAATGAATACCCTGATAAAAGATGTATTCAACATAAGATGCAATCTGGTATAGACCACCCACACAAATAAGTTGATTTAAAAAGCTCTTGCAACTATCTTCCTCTCAACTTCAATGACATAAGAATCACATTCCTACTCTGCAGTGGACAACCAATGTAATCCTGCTTACTGCATTCAGAAAGAGACTCAATTTTGCCCGAAGAGCAGAGTTTATCAGAGCGAAAGATATTTGATAGGAGTATAAACTGAAATATGCTGCAAACTTGCTTCCTCCAAACTGCAAAACAACTGCTTTCTGTGTTTTATTTTATAAATCTCCATGGATGGATGTGTCAGGAACACGTTTATGAGACACTGCGAGAATACTTTCCTTTCTTCAACAGTTTGTTTTTTTCACTTATTTAAGTCATAACACCTTCAGGATATTTTACTCTACAAATGCGGAGTGAGATCGTTCACTGTACATGCTTGGAGAAGCTATCAAACTTGTCAGCTGCACTACTTTTATTTATCTCATTGATATTTGGTGTTTTTCCTAAGTGCCTAAACTCCCTGGCTGAGGCAATTAAGAGTTGGGTGGAGGAAATATCTCAGCACTTGCGGTTAGAGGAAGAAATCTGTAAAACTTTAACATTAAAGCAAACAGAGAAACCAATACTTCCAAAATAGTGAGATTGTAATTCCTTTCAAAACTTATTAGACTCGATGTTAATAAAAATGTTGCCACGACGCACATAATATGTAGTAGGCAGAATGTTTGCTAAAAACAATCCTTCATTAGCAAGCTTCTGTTCCAACAATGAAATTTAATCAAAAATTAATAAACCATGTAGCCATGTGAGTATTTATTACGTGGCTGTCATTTTTCTCCCAGTATTATGAAAAAACTCTTCACTGTCTTTTGCCTTCCCTGTTTTTATGCTGACAGTTTTGAAAGTCTCTCTTTACAAACAATTACAATAGTCCCTTTGAATAGTCACCTTACTATTTTTGGTTAACAATGCTGAGTTAACCTAAAAAGTACTACAAATATCTCGTGTTTTCCCATCCCTTCCCTCAACAAATCTGGAAAAAAAAGTTCCAACATTTTTCTGCCTTGGAGGTCTAAATCAGAATCTGCCATTATGGTTGTTTCTCTCAAGGTGTTTTCTACAGATAACTCATTAGAAAAATCATTTTGATAAGCCAATTTGAAGAGAGTAGATGTCTAAACTATCAAGTTCTTAGTGATAATAACACCTTGTTACAATGGCTGGCTGGTCTCTCTGAGTGTCATGTACCTGACTGCCATTCAGGATGAACACAAAACTCCTTCCTTCAGCCCTCTCACAGGG
Organism: Centrocercus urophasianus; assembly: GCF_019232065.1. Classification (NCBI taxonomy): domain Eukaryota; kingdom Metazoa; phylum Chordata; class Aves; order Galliformes; family Phasianidae; genus Centrocercus; species Centrocercus urophasianus. The sequence goes on from NW_024885532.1 coordinate 28,266,048, forward strand.
CCATCAGGGACATTTCGAGGGACTTCAAAGCAGTAATTTCTCCTAGCCCATAATAGCTCTAAAGGGATCTTTAGACTACCTACAAACTGTGGGACAGACCCCAAAGTCAGGCAGACTGGAAAGGGTACACAGCTGATTTCCGGTCATTTTCTTCCACTGGCAGATGCTCTCCTTTCTCCCTTCTGGGGAATCTTCAGTACAACTTCAATCCAGACTTTTGTTTGACAAGCAATGAAAATATACACCTGTGATGTGCCAGGCACTATCCTTGTAGTCCAACCAAGTAACATAGATTTTTATGAAGAATTCAACTTATTCTGGGTATGTTTCAAATCTACATGTCAAATGTACTTTTTATCTTTTTTTATATGATACTGCAGAAATTCCTAGAGAAGAAAAGAAAAAAAAAAAGCAATTAATTAAATATAGCCCAAAACAGTGGGTTATATAATAAGATTACAGTTAAGGTTAGGGTTAGGGTTTGGGTCATGGTTACAGTTACAGTTAGGGTGTGATAAAACATACAACCTCTGTCACTGAGTTATCATCATCATGGCACTGACAATTTGAGCTGATGGTTCACAACTAGCCCTCAACTAACCTGATCAGCTTCCCTAATGCCTTTTCTGTAGGACTTTTTCTCCATACAGACTTTCTCACATATTTTTCTGAGCATTTTGTGTTGAGGTCATGCAGTTGTGTTGTATCAGAGCTTCATCTTGGGTCCAAGCCCATGGTCAGAAAGCCTGGATGGCAGGGGATGGTTTACAGCCAGGCCCGTGGAGGTTGCAGCAGTTACACACAAATGTAATACATTTCTAAGAGCATAAGTATAAATCAATTGTTTCCATCATTATAATGAATCCAGAAATATATATATAAGTTCCCTGTGAATTATAAACATCTTAATCCTCAAGCCAGCTAGTTACACAGGATTCTACATGGCAAGATACGTAGGACAAGTCCCTCAATACACTAAAGTAGTATATAAAGTGTTAGCAGCTCTAGATACCCATATCTCCTAATCTACTGAGAGCTTTGGAGACACAACATCTGTAAAACTGGACACAAAATGATAGAAAAGTATTGAAGTTCATTCAGAATAATTTACTTCAGCTTTGAGTATTCGATAGATGAGAGAGCTTTTACTTGTTGTAATTGTTAGGAAGCGTTACAAGGACAAATGAGAAACAGAAATTTATAGATTTGTAAATTTTAATGCCAGAAGAGCCGTCTAATTTGACCTGCATCATGTAGAGGATGAAATTTTACCCAGTAATTTTTTTTAAAAGTTCATTAATTTGAAGCTAAAGGATCTATCTTATCTCCCCATAGTAACAACTGCCAAAGAGCAACAGAAAAATACTTTTTAAAAGTTAGAGTGAAATAAAGAAATTTGCTAATGCAATTCTATTCATCCTCTTCTTTTTTTACCCGTTTGGTGAATGTTTTCAGAAAGCTGTACTGCAGTAAGATTATAGAAAATAAACGAGAAGTACCTATGCAGTTTGCACATGACATTGCAATTTTTGACTATCTAGCAGCCGCAGAGAAGAGGATAATAAATTATCTTTATGCAGCAAGCAAGAACTGGGGAGTTAAAATAAACACAAAGAAAACGAAAGGTGACATAATGCATTTACACACAAGGAAAAATATTTTTGGCAAATGGAAAGTAATAAAAAAGCCGAAGCATACATTCGCTTTAGATAGCTTTTCACTTTAGAAAACGATGATCATGAGCAAGAAATTATAAAAGAGCCCAGTGCAGAAGAATCTAGGATAGATGGAGAGCGTTTCAAAGGATGAACACAGTTCTGGAAAACAATAAAGGAATGAAAATACAAGAAGATAGGTTGGTAAATGAGCAGTGAACAAAGTTAGTAGATGAACAGCAGTGCTAAAAAAAAACCTTGCTTTATACGGATTTGTCACATGTATCCCACATCATAGTACCTGCATCTGCCCACACATCTCTCCCCTGTCTGCCTCTTAGGACTTGCTGGCTGGTGAGAAGCAACATAGGTACAGAATTAGAATCTCACCAATCATTCACCAGAAGTAAGAAGTAAATCAAGATCAGATTTATTCCTTTCACTCAGAAGAAGCACGAACAGGATCAGTCTCCTCTACTTGGTCCCCCACTTACCAGAAAATTTGTAACATTTAGTAGCCTTTGAGGCCTCTACCAAAATTGGTTAAAGCCAGACATTAGGGGGCAAAGGAAGTAGAGGACAATGAGATAACACAATCTCATTGTCAATATTTCTCTTAAAACCAGAGGGGGAAAAAAAAAAAAAGAGAGAGAGAGAGAGAGAGAAAACATCATCTTCACAGGACTAAATGCTGATGTGCAGGGTTAATAGTTTGCAAACAAAAGCCACTTTTACCTGATTAGGCAGGATGCCAACGCCTAATCAGAATAATTGGAGGATCTCAATATTATTCATCAGTTGTTTTTTTTTTTATTGTATGTGAGATGTATCAAATTGAGTTTAAACATACTGGTCAAAAATAAGGCCTTTGAAGGAGGAACACACTTTAGATGTTTCCTGAGGAGAGTGATGTACAATTACCAGTAAAAAAGATGACACAAAATGTGAACATACAGGAAGGTGAAAGAATATCCAAGGTATAGCTTGAAATTAATCAATCAATGAATGGATTAATTAAATAGATGCAATGGCAAAAGCAACTTCTATGAGAACTCAGCCATTAGTTCTGTGTGCCATTTTAATTTAAAGTTCTTCATTTCTTTCAACTATAAATACTGCAGAATCTCTTAGCATATAAACTTATATGAATAACTGTTTAAGTAAATAACACTTCTATAAATATAACAAATGTTTCTATAAATGTGACTGCATCCTGATGAATAATAATTATTTTTCTATTTTCTCAAGTCTCTCAGCAATAGATACTTGAATAAATGTGAGACAGCATCATTCTAACAAATGACTATAGGAGAAACTGGGGAGATAGGAAGGAGATGGATCATGAATTATTTATCTTTGTTACTGCTACAGGTTTTTGCAAAAAAAAACTGATGCTTGAGTGCCACCTGGAACATGGAACTGAGCTGTCTCCCTGACTTGGTGGAGTTTCATGCTACTGATAGATAGATCAGAACCTCCCGCAGTGATGCTGATAAAACACTGACAAGCCCTTCAGTGAATAGACATCATTTGGCTAAAGGAGATCCAATCTGCCTATTTTTAGGATGGCATTTTGTTCCCTAAGCTTTTCTTCTAGAACAAGTTGTTGGCCAACTGCTGCTTTTTCCCAAAAGAACAGTCAATAGGGAACTTCTGCCTTGTCTTTTTCTCCCTGTTCTTAAATACTCTATCAGAAATGAAAGCTCCCACTTAATGCCAAATCTGAGCCCACCTAATTTCAGCTCTTGTATCCTGTACTGAAGTTGGTCACTAAGCTTCCACCACAATCAGTGGAGTACTTTCAGTAGTTGATCACCCTATTTAGGAATCAACTTTAAGTTTGAAGCTATATTTGGAGTACTGATCATTATTTGCACAGTTAGGAGTTGTACTTTGCTGGGTGGTTCATTCCTCTATGACTGCAGACTTTAAGGCTGCAATCAATCATGACCAAATAGGACCAGCCTGCTTTGAACTTAGATACAGAAATTTTTGACTGTGTTCAGTGTTCAGTCTGTAAGGTAAAGGCACATTTGTGTTATATAGATACATTTACTGCAATCAGCTTCACGTGAAAGTTGTCCAGGTTCAGTCAGGAGGAAGAGTTGCCCCAAGGACACCCAGCACACCAATGGCTGGAGATGTGCTGCATATGATTCCAATTACACACGACACAAAATTTCATGCCTTGATGAAATAATTACTGAAGCTTGCAGGAAGCGGCAACAATTCATACATATGCATCAGGAACCCTACCGAAATATGGGCAAACAGCAGCTGACTTCAACTCAGTATCGTATTATGAAGGGGTACTCCTCGTATCCCTAGGGGACTGTAGGATCCATCCCCCCTAGAGTAGATGACACATTTATTACTGTAGCAAGCACAAATGGTGCAGGTTATTCATTAGGAGAAGAGTCCTAACAAGAAATAGTATTTAGTCTTATGCCAGAGAACAAAAAGTGGGTATTATTTTCTAAAGTTCATTTTCCTCCTTGCCCCTTCTTGCACTGTGCTTAAGAATACACATCTCTGAGAGAAGCTGTAAGACCATATAACGAGTACAACACATAATACATTCAACATATATATATTATATATATTTTACAAATTCTTAAATGTGTTAGAGTTCTGAGATGATGCACAGCAGCACTCCGTAGAGCTGCCCCGAGCACATGCAGACAGGTAGGCTGCAACTTAGGCAAAGCATGAAAATGGTGCCTAGGATAAAATTACAACATTCTTCACAAATTAATGACATTTTATTCTGTCTTCTAATGTATAACAACTAGTTTTACTTATCCTATTAATATTATCTTAATATTATCTTAATAATGTATAACCTGTACTGTTTTCATTTTGTATACTAGCCTCCTAAATTCCTTTGCATTATAAATGTATAGACACACACAATCCTACAATTGCATTTTCTATCATGATTCCCACCAGCTAAAAAGCATTAGGATTATCCCCGGCTGAGGGAAAGCAGGCTCTGATGGGGACCAAGGCAGATTTGAAGAGTTGGATGCCAGATCTCTAAGTGAATCACCTTGAGAAGCAGCTCATCTGTGAGCTGAAGGGAACACAGCTTGAAGCCAAAACAATGCGCAAGATAGCTGTAAAGTTTGTTATTATTTCCCTTCCCTGTGCTTGTCCTAAATATAGAAACCGATCCCTTACCTTTGCATTTCAGTCAGATTTAACTCATTTTGCTGGGAGGGTGGAAGTTTGCCTGTAGACTAGCAATAGTTCTGGCAAGGTGCAAGTACTGCATGCCCCTGGACAGAGAGCCCACAGACCTGGAGCCCCGGTGCTTTCCCACCAGGGATCTCTGAGACACCAGCAGGAGTCTCAGAAAAGCACCAAGGCTCTGCTTCCCCTGGCAGTAAGGCCAAAGGGGAATTTGGCAAGTGTGGACTAGCACCCCACAGGCAGGGTTTCCCTCACCCACCTGGGAGGGACAGCTGGAGACAAACTAGAAGATGACACCATCGTTCTGAACTAATCTCCACTGAGTGCAACTCCCATGACAGGAGCAATATTCAGTTATGTAAGTGACCTAGCATTTTATTGTATTTCACAGAGAAGGGAGGTAAGGGAAGCTTGCTCCTTGGAGATCTGCAAAAGCCGGCTGGACGTGGCCCTGGGCACCCTGCTCTGGATGTCCCTGCTGGAGCAGGGATCAGCCCAGGTGACTTCCAGCAGTTCCTTTTCACCTCAACCTGATGTGAGTCAGTGATTCCACAGTCTTCTTAGTCCTATTTTGTTAGCAATCATATATATACAAATGAAAACACATCGATAGCTGGAAGCTCTTAAATCATATTCTTCTATGAAGCAGATGTAAATTCTGAGGCCTATAGGGATATGTTTCCTTGGCTGAGCATTTCTGCCTTTCTGCTTAGGGTGAGGAGCAGGGTGAAGGCCGCTGAAGGAGGATGATGTGCGGCTGCAGTTCAGGAGCAAGAGTCTGCCTGCAGCAGATCCCTTATCCCTCCTGTACAACTGCTTCTGTGTCCTTTATTTTATTTCTCTCTTTTTACCACTAGATGGTAGTAGTAGGTAAAGGCTTGTTTTTTTGGTTTTTTTTTCCCCCTTTTCCTCCCTTCCCTTTCTTTGTTTACTGTTTCTGCATAGTGTAGGACCCTAGTTCCAGCACAAGGTTGATTGTTTATTCTGAATGATCAAATGATTATATAAAATAAGTGCTTCCTTCCTTTCCTAATCCTCACAGCTCCTCTCCCACGTGACCTCACTGGATCTGACCAAAGAGCAGAACACACACTTCCACCCAGTGCCAACCATGACAGGCAGAAAAAAACCTTCTCTCCCACGAAATCCCATTGAAGACTTCTTCATGCACTGCATTAGACAGCATTTTCATCAATTGCTTCTTTATGGGTGTTAAGGAGTTGAGGCTGCTGCTGGTAGCCCTCCAAAGCACATCACTTCCCCATCCTGTGCTGTGCCTTTCTTCACACACTTGCTGGGTTTTGGTGCAGGGCACCAAGGCCCCTTGGCTTTGTTGGCCACAGACAATTTTTGGAGTGGGACAAAAGGTATTGTATATTCCCCCTGAATATTCTTTTTAGATATTTTTCTTTGGATAAAGGCAGGCTTATCTGTTCGATTTTTAAATGGAACACATTTTTTGCTCTGTAGAAGAAACCAGAGGTGATTAATAAAACATTGCTTTAAATTATTGAAAATTATACCAAACCCTCACTAAGAGTTCATCAATATACACCCTAAAAAAGCTGTTCTGCACAATGATCATCCTGTAGGAAGGACAGAAAATGCAGTCAAGTGCAGCTGTCATTTGATAATATCAAATATCCTTTTCTACTGATGGAGTATCACAAAAGCATCATTTAGGAAGTGCTCAATGACACAAATATGGATTTTAAGATGGAACTTTCTCCACAGATGTTTATTCTAAACGTACCAGAACAAATTAAGTACTACAAAGTTACAAGTACTATACACACTCTCTTAGTCCCTGAGGTACATCCTCATATTCACTTTTTTTCATTTATGTGACCCCATCTATTACTGCACAGGAAAATTTACTTAGAGCCTTGTTTACTTTTTACATGAATGGTACCAACCTACAATAATGATAACTGAAGGAGAAGTCATCCTTTCATTTAGAGAGAAAAAAGCTTTCCATAATTTTCTCAGTAGGCTTATCTTACCATCATGTATTTCAATACAGATGAAAGTGCCTGTTTAGCAGATGGTTCGGGACTCAGTTCTGCTGGTATTTTTATCCCTATTACATTATTATGGGCACAAATCAAAATAACACGCAAGGAAAATGAAAATACGTATTCCTTTAATTTTTTTTTCTTTATGATAACCTTTACTTAAGACACTGAAGATGTATTTGTTTCTTCTTTCATACTGACTTCTTTCTGACTCTCCAACTTCTTGCGATAGGAGGTAATTAAATGCTTTAAAAAATTAAGTTAAAACTCAGGTGCTGAAAATCAATATTGCTCTAATGAACTCAATTTATGCAAATTTTTCTTAGCTGTAAAAGAGGGCCCATAGGACTTTAATTGCACTTCAGCAGCTGATGTACATTTTGATAACAAAAGAAGAAAGCAGGCAGTTCTGAACAGCCCCTGAATTTTCACTAGAATAAAGTGGTATAGTGAAGCAATTTACAGCTAGAATTTCTCCTTTCAATTTCTAAGTACATGCACTCTCAATTCTGTAGCCTGCATATTCCATGTTCATTTCCATGTACCTGGTTCAATTATAAAATGTTCAGAGAAATGAATGCATTAATAAGTCAAACGTCTATCACAGGAGAAATATGTTCTTATGGTGAAATATGTTCTTATGGTTTATGCTGGTATCCAGGCATTTTGGACAACATGCTCTCCCTGACACTTTCTGTGTGTTCCTCCATAGGTCACATCCATCCATTTGGGCCCTGAGTGATAGCCCAACGACAAGAACTTCATATCCTGAACTTCATTGTGCTCATATCAAACGCTCATTCTTTGACACAGAAGGCAGAGCTGATCTAGCAACTACAGTTCAAAAAAACTCCTGCAAGTAAGCATCTACAATGAGGTATGGCACTGCTGATCTGAATTTCACAAATATTTTAAGTCAATAAAAACAGCAGTCCTACTCTTTCTCTGCCCTCTAGCACCTCGGTGCACACTCCTCCCTTTCTCACGTCCCTGCGTGAATGGTGGTGCAATTGCATGTCAAATAGAACTGATAAACAAACTTGGACCAAAAACGATCCAGAAAAAAGATTCATACCATCCTACATATGCTGCCCATCTCCATAGCATGACAGTTGCCATCTGGCAGAGTGGCAAGCAAGTAAAATGGGTCATGGGCAAAAGGTGTGGCAAGGTATCCTCTACCATAGGTAATTTTTCCTCAAAATTAAGATGAACTCATCCATATTGCTTACTAAGATCTATACTGTATCCTAAACCAGGTCTGAACATGGTGTTAGATGGTGAAGGCCAAAACTGTGCTGACAGAGGCCTATTTCAAGCCTACTCAGTTTACTGTCCCGTCTCATGTCCTCAGAAGCATTCAAGATCGGCTGAACAGGGCTCCAAGCAACCTGATGTAGCTGTAGGTGTCCCTGTTCACTGCAGGAAGTTGGACCAGACGACTTTTAAGGATCTGTTCCAACTCAAACAATTCTATGATTCTGTGATTGATGTAGACAGAGCACCATGCGAAGGAGTAGAATCTGCTCACAGTGCATAGTGGCTGTGTTTGTGACAGGGAGGAAGGAAGCCCTAATCTCTCCAGGTATATGTTGTCTTGCCCAGTTAGGTTTGTACAGTCCTGGAGAAAGTCAAACTGCCACCTGAGTGTTTTGACTAAGAATTACTTTCTCATGGGAAAAAAAAATTCTAAGGCAAAAATTGTTTGAATCACAACATTTTGTTTTAGTGCAGTTCAGTAGGAACTGGATAATAAAGCATGCAGTTTTAGCATCTTCCATCTCCTGTGGTTAATTCCCTGCTCAGTCCCTATATACAGGCACAATGCACTCCCTCCTCTTGCGCTCATCCCCACTGCTGCAGTGCAGTGCTGGAGATGCAGCCCTCGCCCAAGGTCATACCACAGAGGGCAGAAGGACACAATAGGAGATTCAAACTCCAAACCCCACTAGGCAGCCCAACACTGGAAATATGCAGCTTTTGTGCTTAGCTGGGAAAAGAAGAAATGTTCAATTGTTTCTGAACCCATGAATTGCAGAACATTCTGTCCCACGGCGCATGTTGATATTTTGACTTCTTGTCCCAAAGCGGATGGAAATTCCAACTTTTATTCAGCCCTTGCTGCACCCTCTAGCTACTGCTGTAATAGAAGTAAACCAGTTACAATGAAAGAGAAAGAGCTCTTAACAAACAGAAGTGCAGTTTCAATGATGCCTTTTACTACAGTCCTAATATTTTAAAATTAAAATTTATTCTTTACGGAATGCAAAAGATTTCAAGTTACTCATAATAGCAAATGGCTAGTTCCTATCATTCATGTTACATTTTGTGCATGCTATATATTTCTTCTTGGCCTGACTCATGACAGGACTTTCAATCTTAAGATATAGTACATTCTGCTCTCAGTTACTTTGGTGCAACCACATTGATTTTAGGGTCTGTGCTCAGCTTTGAATTCTGTTCCCACAACCGCATGTTCGCACACTCTGCAGTCAAATATATTCTCTGTTGCATTCCCTTGGGACACAATTTCAACAGTGAGTCAAGATGTCTAAAAACTCCAGTAGTGGTTGTCGTTCAATACAGTTTGTGCCTGACGGTTATAATTAATCAGAGCTTTTTACTCTCACTGACATTGTGATTACTTCTGATTTTTTCTTTTTTTCTTCTTTTTTTTTCTTTTTTTCCTTTTTTCTTCTTTTTTTTTTTCTTTTCCTTTTTTCTTCTTCTTTTTTTCTTTTTTTTTTTTCTTTTTTTTTTTTTTTCTTTTTTTTTTTTTTTTTTTTTTTTTTTTCCAAGACAAAAAAACTGAGGAAAGCAAAGATCATTTCTAAAAATATATTCCAGAAAAACTTATTATGCCATGTTGAGTTACTGCTGGGAGTGCTTTAATATTGGCAGATCGCTTATGTTTTGAAATCAGATTGCAGTGCTGTTTCTTTGTGGAGGGGAAATCTTTTGCATTATAGAAAGCATAGCTTGCAGTATAATGAAGATAATGAATGAGTGTGTTCTTAACAGCAAAACTCCTTTGCACTACATATAAGGAGGTGCACATTCTAAGTGGTTAAGCTGGCTGCAGGTTTTTCTTTCACAGAATTTGTCCAGATATGAACATTTGTCTATATGCTGAATGATATCACAGTGCTGTATTTTTAAAAATCCAACTCTGATTTTTGTTGCTGTTTTTGATGGATGATTTAATTAGCACACCATCATACCAAACCCTAAAATCACAGTTTTAGGCAGCAGCATTCCTTTTATGCCCAAAACTTCAAGCATCCCATTCTCTGAGGCACACAGGGGAGGGCTGTTTGAAAGTCAGTGGCTTACCAAAGAGCAGGAGAAATACTCAGATAGCACGAGAGTACCTCTTCATGTTTAAGGACTCCATTGTATCATCAACAGTAATGACAAGGAGAGAGAAATCTCTACTAAGGAAAAGTCTTAAAGATTATCCATATCACTTTAGCAATGCGTTAGGAACCTTAAAGATCAGATCTGATTTGCACTAGTAATGCCTTTGCTTTTTCATTTCACAGATGCAAGCCATCATATTGAAGGCAAATTTCTGATAAACAGATCAGGCTTCTAGCAGCTTGAGTTCTCACGTGTTCAGCTTTCTGTCAGCATCCTTTGCTTATTTAACTGAGTGATGGAAAAATAGAATATGTTACAAACAACTGCTGGTATCAAAATAGTTTTTTTAGATATGTCACAGATCAAGGTGTAAAGACTTTTCAGAGAAATTTTGCAATAATTTCTGTAGGCTTAAGGCAGGGACAGATTTACAGAACATATCAAGGGCTTCATCTGCAGTGTAAGCAACCACATCCTGCTCAGATGAGCTCCAACTCTGTCCTCAGCTTTGTACAGATCCTCTATATCTCAGATACCTATTTCTATACTGAGTCTCTGAGTATATTTGCTCAGTACTGAGACTTGTAGGTGCATGCTGCAGGTTCCCTACATAGAGAAAATATAATCGTTAAGAAGTGACTTGTGCTTTTTGTGGGACACCTGCCTCTTCTTCACATTTCCAGCATAGAGGTGATTTGGGTTTGTTTTCTGCCAGAAATGGAAATTCAAACCTTAGATGGAATGTTTCCAAGTTAAAGAAGGGAACAAATCCTCTAAAATACTCCCCATGCGTTTGCTAAGCTGGAAGAAAAAACATTGAACATTCACAGCAAAGTGGACTTAGTTCAAGAATAATACAATGGCCATGCAACTCCTCTGCATCCAGTGGTACGTATCAGATATGAGAGCTAAGCAGAGAATGGGATTACATCTTGTTAAGTATCAGCAGTGGAAGCAGACTGCCCAGGTGAAGGAAGGAAACTGCTAGAGGACACTTGTCCCAGGCTTTATATGCCTTGGAGAAAGAAGTTTAGTTTCAATACAACATCTTGATTTTAGGAGATAAAGGTCACTGTCATAATCAATTTCATGTAACAGCTGTGTCTCCAATTTGCATGAGGCATTCCATGGGCAGTCCACATGACTTGTATGTATTGCAACTTAGTAAAAATATTCTTATACTTTTCATCATGTTAATATGTTTGATGGCAACTCCAAAACTATAATTATGTAGAGAAACACACATAATACAGAGTGGAGAAGACCTAAAGGGACTTTACATCCATCCATATGCCAGTAATGGCTGCTGTACTCTTTATCTCACAGCTCTTCATATGTTTCCATATTATTTAAATCAGAGACTTTTGAGCCACTGAGACCTGGTATTTCCTGAGCAAGAAATACCAGTCCTCTGCAACCCCCACATGGAACAGCCAAAATGAGAACAGACTACAGCTATTGTCTCAGTACTTTGGCAATTACCACCTTTGCATTTTACTGGCCAATATGCTTTTAAAACCCAATCAGTGTTTTACAGCAAACGCATAAAAATCAGAATGAGTAATGCGACCACTCACTGGAATCAATTGTATAAAAACCCTACTCAGGCTATGAATTTAACTCATTAATCATGGCAAAAATTGCAAAGGCCTGCTTATAGAACCAGAGGGGTTTTATGTTCGTTTTTTCCCTGTTTGCCTGCCGTTTTGAATGTATGAGATCAGGTGAGATGCAATTGGAAGGAGGAGACAGAAGATGAATTATAAAAAGTTATTTTGTATGCTCTGCACTTAAATGAGCACACTGTAAAAGTGCTTCGTTTCCAAAACTCAGGAAATTCCTCCCAGATATATTAATATAGACATACTTGCAGGTAATAGTAAATAGGATGCATAAGCTTAATGGATTGTGGAATGTGTTAGAAGTCTATGCATTGCCCTGCCTCAGTCCTGGCATTGGTCCTGGCATCATTCCCAGTTCTGTCCACACGAGACTTCAATTTTTTCAAAGTCAGCATACTTGGTAAATCATTTAAGTCTTATTTGTTGCCAATTGCTCCATTATGAAACTGGGATTCCCCCTTGAGAGCATTTCCTTGTTTGTATTAGACTACTCAATTAAAATGAGTTTGGGGAGGAAAAGGCTGTTATGGGTGCTGAGTAGGGCATGCTTCTACCTCCTGGTGCAAAAGCATAAGCTTGTGAGCTTACACCATGGTATTTATACTTCCCAAGCTTGATCTACACACAGTACTAAACTTCAGTAATTATGTACTTTTCAAGGTAAATTCTTTGCATGCTGATAGGCTATCTTTAACCTGCCATAACAGGAAATAGCTTTGTCTTGTTTGTGGTTCACATGGTGAATCGAGTTTTTCAGAGACAGAAACTTCTCTGAAATGAGAACTGGTAGAAGGTGGTGAATGGAACATAAAATGAACAGAATGTGAATTCAGAAATAGCAGTGGCAAACTGTTCATTTGCAAGTTCGAGGATATTATAAAGCCACAAAGAATAGCACCTGGTCTGTGATTCTTAATAATAAGACCTGACTAAAGTTGATGATTGTGGATGAATCTAGTTGCAATTCAGTCTAGAATAAGAAAAGCAGAAGCCTTTATAAACCTGAATACAGAAATAGCCTGTTTTGCTATTATCTGGAAATATTCATCCAGAAACAATGTTCAGTGGATATAAAGCACTGCTACTGATGGCCCCAGTCTTGCTTGCAAAGATACCCTAGCTAGCTCCAAATATGATTAAATCTGATCTGCTGGATTATCAGCAAACCTTCTCATTCCTTGCATTAAGCTAGTCAGACAAAGTATGATGCCAGTTAAGATTATTTTCAGTGCAAGGAAGATACAAATCACTGAATCATAGAATCATTAAGGTTGGAAAAGTCCTCCAATGTCATCTAGGCCAACCATCCAGCTAACAAAAGCATTTCCTCCCTAAACCATGTTCCTTCGTACAACACTGAAACATTTCTGGAACACCTCCAGGGACAGTGACTCAAACACCTCCCTGGGCAGCCCATTGCAGTGTCTGACTGCTCTTTCAGAGAATAAGATTTTCCTGCTATCCAACCTGAACTTCCCTGGCACAACTTGAGGCCATTCCTTCTTATCCTATCACTGTGTCAGAAGAGGCTGACCCCCACCTCAATACAATCTCCTTTCAAGCAGTTGTAGAGAGCAATATGGTCTCGCCTGAGCCTCCTCTTCTCCACACGGAACAATCCCAGCTCTCTCAGCCTCTTCCCATAAGGTTTGTGCTCCAGGCCCTTCACTTCTCCAGACACGTTCCAGGGCCTCAATGTCTTTCTTGCAGTGAGGGGCCCAAAACTGAATACAGTACTCGAGGTTCAGCCTCACCAGTGCTGAGTATAGAGGGATGATGACCTTCCTGCTCCTGCTGGCTGCACTGTTTCTGATACAAGCTAGGATGCCTCTGGCCTTCTTGGCCACCTGGGCACACTGTTGGCTCATGTTCAGCCAAGCATCGACCAATACCCTCAGGTCCTTTTCCTCTATGAAGTCTTCCAGCAACTCTGGTCCAAGCCTGTAGTGTTGCCTGGGTGATTGTTGTTTTTGTTGTTTTGGGCTTTTTTTTTTTACCAAAGTGCAGGACCTGGCACTTATTCTTGTACTTCAGACAAAAAATATTATTAGACGAAAGTATTAAAATAGAAATTATCAGGCAGCAGGAGTGAAACAGCCACCGATGTGGTGAAATTCTTGAAATCTTCCCTTTTGTTTAGCTATTAAATTCTTAAAAAATCAAAATAAAAGAAGAAACTGCTGTAGGCACAACCTGGCAACCTGAACCATTGTCACAGGGTTAACTAGATCAATCTATGCCCATGACAGGGGGGCAGTAGGCCCCTGGGTCCCCCCAGCCCCACAAAATGGGAAGGGAAAGGGAAAAGGAATAGGGAGATAGGAGCTGGGCTCAAGGAAGGAAAAAAAACAGCAGCAACGATCTATGGAGGAAAACTTATTTTACTAACCATGATATCGGAATGCAAGATAACACAATATAATACAATCTAATTAAAATTGAAACTAATAAATCAAATAAGATAGAAGAGAGAGAGTTCCTGAGACCGAGTCAAACCTGAAAAGCTTGGAACAGCTAGGAAAGCACCCTCCAACACCCACTGCAAGGCAGTAAGAGAGCGCCGCACCCAGTAGGGCCAGATCCCATGACTTCCATAATGTATAGGGATAGGTACCTGGAATTGGAGCATTAACATTTTAACTCCCAGCGCACTACATGATGTTATGATGTGAAATACTGAAAACCAAAAAACACAAAACCGTGACAACCACAAGAATATGAGAAATGAAGAATTCCAGTCTAAGATATCGATGACTGTCAAAAATATATGATGTTGTGATTCAGGAAACATCCATGGCACGAGTTCACAGAAGTCTGCATTATAAGATTTTCACTGAACATTACAGTGGAGGGCCTGTGTATGGGAAAGCTGATAGATGGCAATTCAATGTAATGATTCTGTACAGTGTTTGATAAACTGAGAAACTGGAAGGTAAAACATGAAGGTCAAAAATGATTTCCAAAGATGCATGAGATCCTTGCGACATGTCTGAGAACACGTTTCATTTTCTTTTGATATGATAAGACCATGGGTAATGATAGCTTCTAGAAAGGGAAGGTTGAGTACTGAGAATAAATGTCTTCATGAATTAAGTGTGCCATGAAGGAAGCACAGAAAATGCATTTAGGAAAACAGGAAAGTTTTTAACTTCTTCACTAGCAGCTCCAGAGAGCGGTAGGTCTATGACACAAAAAGAGTTCTAATTTGATAATGGAAGTCTGTAAAACTGAAACCTGGATCTCTTAATGTCAAGAAAATGTCTTATCCACAAAACCATTCATCTTCTGCTCTGTTCCATGGTTTCATCACCACAAACTACCATGAATAATTCAGGAAGCACTTTGACACTGATCTCATTAATAAGACATATAATCAAGGAGATGTTTAAATAATGATGTAGGAAAGACAGAAGAACTCAATAAATATCTAATTTCATAAGAAGGCAAAGAAGTGCTTCCCAGTCCATCCCTAGTAAAGAAGAAGGGTGTTAAATTGAATGCCTCTGAGATGTGGATATTGGAGAACAAATGGTTTAGGTTAATTTTTAATAAATCTCAGATTACTAAGGAAATTCCTAAAGACAAAAACAGTGCTAATGTTATGTCAGTGTTCACAAAAGGATACTGCAATGGTTGGTAGGTCTTTTGAGCATGGAATAGGCCAGGACCTAATAACAGAAAAACTGTAGTAAGAGATGAGAATAGAATTTCAAGAAGCTAAATCAATCTGGTCAAACCAATCTCATTTTTTTACACTACAAATTTGTTTGATAAAGGAAGTGTGGCAGAGGTTTGTGAGGTATTTGCCTTTGTATCACATGACAACCTGATTAAACAAGAAGCTCAGAGAGCTAACAAAACCTGGCTTTCTAGGGAATTGCCTCTCTCTTGGTTAATTGACTGTTCAACAGTATTACACTCAGATTTTCTGTTTACTCTGCATATATCAACACAGGGCTATTATTTCCTGCTGCAGAGTAGTTAGAACTGACCAACATGGTGCCATTTTTAACTATAGAAAACACTCAGCAGAATTAGAAGTTATTGAGACTAATATTTGAACTCTAGTAGTGTTTTTCTATAACTATCTACTCTTATGAAATATAGCTATGTTTGATATGTTTATCTCTCCACAAACGTGCTTCAAAATGATAAACAGGCTGAAAAATTATTGGCAGAGTGAGGGCAAAAACAGGCACCTTGCTTCTATGGGAATTGGAGTTTTATAATCACAGTAAAACCCTAGAAGAAAAAAAGGTCTTGCATGGGTTGGAAACTCTGTCTGTTCAGAAAGCAGTACTCAGTACAAAATCATTATTAAATAATAGTGTTTATAAAGTAACCCCTCAGAGGTTGGATTAAAAAATATTATCAGATTCTGAATGTTAAAAAAAAATAATAATAGTGAGCATAGAAAAGACACGAGAGTAATTTATACTTCGGACCCTTAAAACTACTTTTTAGGAAAACAGAAATCAATACCCAGTAGCCAGGAACAAGTGAAACAAGCTGTACTACAGAGCTGAGGAATGTAGCCTAAAAAGCATGAATTTCAGGGAGGGTTTAGAGATCAGTGTTAAGAACTGAGTCAGCATGGGGCTACTGTGAAGGTGTGTGAAGGGAGCTTATTCTATCCAGGATGTAACACAAGAAAAATATATTTCACATTTATACAAGGCTCTTAAACCCATCCTGACTAATGGCTATGAGTAACTGTGCTTATAGTGGGTAATCCAACTGACTGCCTTTGGAAGAAGGAAACTTCAGAAGTCAACAAAGGTTAGTAAAGTGCAAGATTTAAAACTTCTCACTAGCTGGTGATGCCTGGGCCTGTTCACAGAATTACAGAATCACAGAACTGTGGGGTTAGAAGGGTTGGAAGAAATCATTGAGTCCAATCTCCCTGCAAAGCAGGCCCCCTACAGCAGGCTGCACAGGTAGGCGTCCAGGCAGGTCTTGAACATCTCCAGAGAAGGAGAATCCACAGCTGCCCTGCATAGAATAGGCCAGGACAGCCTGTGCAGTGCTTTGTCACCCTCACTGTGAAGTTCTCACACACATTTGTGCGGAACATCCTAAGATTCATTTTCTGGCCTTTCCCCTTTTCTTACCACCACACGTCACAAAAAAAAAATAGTCTGTCCTCATCCCTTTGCCTCCCACACCTTGGATATTTATAGGCATTAATCAGACTCCCTCTGAGTCTTCTTTCCTTAAGGCTGAACAGACCCTGGTCACTCAGCCTTTCCTTGTAAGAGAGGTATTCCAGGCCCTTTATCATCTTCGTGGCTGCCTGGTGGACTCTTTCCAGGAGATCCCTGTCTTTCTTGTACTGGGGGGGCCCAGAACCAGATACAGTACTCCAGATAAGGCCTGACCAGGGCAGAATAGAGGGGGAGGATTACCTCCTTTTAATGCACCCCAGGATGCCATTGTCCTTATTGGCCACCAGGGCACACTGCTGGTTCATGGCTAAAAGCCTGTTCACTGGCTTAGAGGAATGCTTTGGCCATGACCATACAATTAAGCTACCTTCCTCCAAGGCAAAATAGCCACATCCAACCTGCCTCTTTGAACAGATATTTGACTCAGAAGTTTGTTAACTCCTGAATGCTATAACATTGATAACATAACAGCACCAGGAATCATTCCAACAGTTTAACCTTGGTGATAGTCTGGGGCCATGTCTTGGTGTCTCATGATTTGCAATTGTCAACACAGTGACTGAGAAGAAATCATAGTGTTGCACAAGTAACTCTTCAATGGTGCATTTTGCAGCATGCTCTACATTCTCTGGCTGCCTGGATGACTGTATGAAATGAATCTCTGCAGCCCCTGCACCATCCCCAGCACTCTCATCTTTGTTCAGGCCCATGCAGGTATCTTCCCACAGTGAAAGCCTCTGTGGAGTGAGATACTTCTTTTGAAGCCCTTGCAGAAGAACACAAGGAGTGGAAGGTTTAGCTCAGCAACACTTTCCTCAGAGAATATTAATTATTGTGAAATGTGGGATTTTTACCATTTTATCTGTTACATCTAAAAAGAATGAATGCACAGATGGTCATTGAACTCTTGCAATACACTATATGCTGCATATTAATCACTGCAGCAGAAACTCCCATGAATACACAAGAGGAAGGATTTTCTGGGGCATGGATTTCATTCATACATACCTTTTCACAGATCATATTTGCAGTCCTCGTATAGGTATTACATTCCATCCACCTCTTTGTGCTTTCATGTTCATAACTAATGGGATCCTGAGACATTATCTAATCAATATTCATTTATTTAATATATTCACAGAAGTACCATTAAAAATGGAAGATTTTTGCTTTTATTCATTTAAAATAATTTACTCTCTGCTATCAGGTGTCATTAAAGTACAATCATCTTAAATCG
Organism: Centrocercus urophasianus; assembly: GCF_019232065.1. Taxonomy (NCBI): domain Eukaryota; kingdom Metazoa; phylum Chordata; class Aves; order Galliformes; family Phasianidae; genus Centrocercus; species Centrocercus urophasianus. The sequence goes on from NW_024885532.1 coordinate 28,284,294, forward strand.
GAATTTTCAGCAGAACAATGAAAACCATAGCTACACATCTCTGATTAATTTCAATTTTTTTCAGCAGTTTTTTATTTTCAGTGTGAGATCTGTTCAGACTTAGATTGAATAAAAAGGCTTTCTCATCTTCTCACATGGTTACTTCAATCTAGAAAATAATTTAACAAGTTTTTTCTTTAAAAATACTATATCTGATCTAAGTATATCAGATTACAACTGATAAAGAAAAACCATGAAAGAAAATGTTTATAAACAATGCATTTTCATCCTTTAGAAGGCTAAACAAATAATTTTGGCACAATATCTTATCAAATGCATGTGTCAGTTTTAATTTTTCCTGTTGCCATATAACCAATCACAATATCAGCTTTGTTTATAATGGCCCTCTGTATATAATGCAATGATAGTATCACAGAATCATGGAATTGTTTGAGCTGGAAGGGACCCTTAAGGTCACCTCATCCAACTCCCCTGCGATGAACAGGGGCACCTACAGCTCCATCAGGCTGCTCAGAGCCCCATCCAGCCTGACCTTGAATTTCTACAGGGACAGGGCAACCTGTTCCAGTGCCTCACTACCCTCATTATAAAAAATTCTTCCTTATATCCAATATAAATCCCTCTTGTTTTAGTTTGAAGCCATTTCCCCTTGTCTTATCACAACAGACTCTGCTAAACAATCTGTCCCCTTATTCCTTGTAACCCCCCTATAGATACTGAAAGGATAAGAACTGAAAGTGTAACTATATACTTCTATACCTTCAAGTCCTAGCAGCAGAGAAAGACCCATATTGTACCAAGTGCTGTACAAATATAAAACAAAACGGTAGACTTTGCCTAGCAGATTTTACTCATTAAATAGTAAGGAGACTCATACATAATCACTTTTCTTCCATGGAAACCGAAGAATCTCACAGGGAGGTAAAACTTGTTATCTCTATTTTGAAAGGAACGAAACCTGAGTATAAATTCAGTGATTCAGAGCAATTTTGTACAGCAAGTCAGTGGTGAAACTATTAGGAGCCAAAGCTGGGTATCATTGTCTGCAATTCCTCATTCATTTCTGTTCATAAAATGTGTGAGGCCTGAGGGCTAAGCTTTTTGTTTTATGACAGCATTTCCCACTCTTCCAGCTTCTTTACTTTTATACCTACATCAGTGTCCTGCATTCTTGTCTTATAATGGCCATAAAACTGAAACACTGATTTTTCTTTCAGTTCTGAAATACACTATTAGAATTAAATAAACTATTTTCTATTGTATAGTGAACCTAAGTGAATGTCTGTATTTACATTCAAAAGCAGTTTGTAAGACTAGCGAGCACTGGTGGGGACTAGAAGTACCTGGTATCCTTAGCCAGTGTCACAGGTGGGTTTCTGACTTCAGGGCCTTATGCCTCTGCCTGCACCTAGACCAGCCTGGAGGACATAAATCAGGTGCAGGTTTGGATAGGAGAAGCAATGAAACTTTCCTGGTTTTAATTTCCCTACTATTCATTTATGGAGGGATATGGGAAAAGATGGAGAGGATTTTTTTTGCAGCATTTTCTTTTCCAGGCTTAGTTTTCCAAGTTGGTAATGCCCTGAGCCCCTGCAGCCCACCTTCTGCATCCCACTGTAAAAAAAATACTTTATATATTTTGTAGCCCTTCGTAAGTCTGCAAAACAGATAAATTGGAGTTCGAAGTTTATTTCATTGGGGTAAACCCTGTCGTGGAAATCCCTCTTGGGTAAAAGTATCTCAGGAAGACACAGCCACACACTGGGGATTAGAGTCTGGCTGGGTGGCAATGGGATCACCATTCCAGTTGGGTTCCCTCTCCTCATGAATGAGGTTTTTGGGTGCCTCTGCAGCCAGCAGGTTGTCTGGCTGTGCTCTAACCACCTGCACTGTAGTGTTGCTCCACATCTTTGGACTTCCTCAAGGACGTAGGACACAGATGCATGTTTCAATCCCAGCTCTCCACCGAGCTGCTTTCTCTTCCCAGGATCTTATTGCCTGCCAGGGAGGCAGGGAGGCATAAAAGGTCTTTATGCAACTGTAGGAATCAGTATTTTACTTGCTTGAATAAAAATATCTCTCTTGCACATTGTTTCCATCTGGTGAAGCTGCTAGCTAAACAACTTTGATGGATGCTTCGCAGTATGAAAAGAGGAACAAATCCCTGACCTCACAAAGGGTAGAGCCGTGACCTAAAGCATGATAAATGAGCCATGGATTGTGCAGGTTGTGCATCTGCCCCCGTGAGTACCTTCACAGTTGCTTCATCCTTCTTTTGAGAGCAGTTTGGCTGGGAAGCCTGTGCACTTGCAGATTCATGAGCACACTTCTGCTCTGGAGTTCACATTTCCCCTTTCCCAAATGTTCCAAACACCTCTGTTGTGTGCTTTGGGGGAACACACCTTCTGTACCATACACCACAGTATCATCAGGAGTTTCCATAGCATGGTCAACACTGGGGAGTTCTGTGTTTGCCCTTCCATTTTCTTTCTTTTCATAAGCATACTTATTTCCCTTTCTTGCATCTTTCTATTTGCATTTCCCACTAATTCTTCCTCCAGAAGGAAATCTGTGTAGAATACGAGCTGTCAGATGTCATTACATATCAGCAGGAAACTACATTGCTATGTTTTAAGAAAATGCATATTTCAGGGCACACTGATCCATAATGTTTGCATACTTAATACATTTTTGCATATATGAATCTCCATGCCATTTGGAGCATTGCCAATCAGGGAACTGCCTGAAGAGAGGAAGTCAGCAGCAGGAAGGAGAGTGATTCAGTGCCTGATCACCTATTCTGCTCACTGTTAGCTGGCAGTTCTAAAATGGTGATGCTAATGCAAGCAACAGCAGAGCTGATCTGCCATTGTGATTAAAATAATTTATGTTGTCTACATGTCAAGAAGTGTTCAGTTGTGCTTACCAACAAAATAATAGCAATAAGCACTAAGCACTGATGCGATGATATTAACACCCACTGATTCTTGGTAAACCAAAACTGTTTCAATTTCACATTAAATAATAACAATAAAAAAACCATCTCAAATCACATTGAGAAGTTAGCAGTGTACCTTATGCAATGGTTCTTTATTGTTGACTGAAGGTGCAAAAAAGCAGCTAAGAATTAAGTATATCTATGAAGCTATGTAATATTATTCTGTGCTCATTCTGCTTTTTAATTTTCTTCATTGTTCCTGTAATTTACTAGAGCTTGTCAAATCAGTTGTCATTTTGTTTTGAACACAGAAAATCAGGTTTTTTCTGTTGTACATTATTTCTTGTGAAACTGACATACATATATATGGATACACTTATACATGCAGCAAAGATTCATATACAAAAAAGGTACCTTTGTCATTAAGATACATGACTTAAGAGGCAGAAAATTTTTCCTTCTATCCTGCTTTAGGTAGCTTCTGTTTGCCCTTAGAGATAAAAACCAATGTAGTTAGTTTCTTTCTTTCTCCATAAAATAATGGCCTAAACAATTGCCTGTCTTGTAGAAACATTGTTTAAAGTAAGTTTCTTTCCTTGGCAGCAAGATGCAGTGTCACATACGGATTGATAGTTATTAGCAAGCATTGATGAACATCATTGAGTGCCATGTTTTCCATACTGAGGAATTCAATAACGCACGTTTTCTTCATGCACACTCCAATGTCAGACACCATTCTGTCAGTCTGCCTCTCTGCTGCCATCTGCCACACGGCAACAACGTGTACTGATGAAAACCTTCAACCTCTATTGTCATACCACCAACATCTGCCTCTGAAGTCGTGGACCAGCATAATAAAACAGGAGGCATTACTTTTGGAGCAGTCCTTGTGCAATAGTATACACGTTTAGGTTTTGTGAAGCCAACTTTGAAACTTCACCTCATACATGTTATAGTATATATAACATGTTAGAGTAGTTTCTGTACTGTAAATACCTATCTATTGAAGCATCTCTCATCACTTTTCACGGGCTGGAAATGACACTGAGTCTGTTTTGCTGTCTCTTCCCTCTGTTGCTCTATGAGACTCATGCAGGCACCACTGGTGCAAATGAATGCACAGAAGGGCTGCCACAGAAATCATTTCTGAATGGGCAATCTGCAGTGGAGTCATCTGAAATGCATAATGCATATTGCATTTCAGTTTGACTATGATTGAGTGGAAAAAAAAAGACTGATTTGCATTTCATGTCAACTTTAAATATGATTATGGCAATTTAAATGCAACGTTAAATTGTGAACTACATCTGAATTAAGAAAGCATATGTTAAATTTTGTAAGAAAGAAGATACTACAGTAACATGTCTGGCATAGAACAAGTATGTATGTTTAGTATTTGTATTGTAGCCAAAAAGAGAAGCTCACTGGCCTGGGGTCATGTAGGATATTTAATTAATATCCCCAAACAGTTTACAGGCACCTGAATGTGTAGTCAGGCTGCACAGACCTAAGGGTGTGCAGCAAAAGAGAAATAAGCAGACCAGGCCTGGGCAAAATGTGTGCAGGATAGCAAGGATAGCTATGGGTGCACAACAGTACACCCATTCTGTACAGTCAAAAAAAGTGGAAAAACACATACATACAAAAAGTGCCTGCTTTCCACAGGTACAATGATTTCACTTTGGTAACATCTGGAGATCATCACAGGACACGTGAGCATCAGGTGGCCAATGTGGAGATTTTGGTGGAGTTCTGCCACACGAGTGGGTTGGGGCCCAATTAACACCAGTTCCCCTGTGCTACAAAATCACTACTAAGACACACGTGAAAGAGAGTGGAAAGCTGCTGACATCTGCGTGTTCTGGTACATACTTTAATAAGATCTTGAGCATTCTATGCTTCTTGCTTGTTTTATTTGTCTTTAAACATAATGTGTTGTTGCAGTAAGAATATACATCAAGGTCCAGCCAGGCACTGCATCTCACATACCATAATCTGTCATCCCAGCTTGCATGAAATGTCCTCCCAGAGCCATGGAAGTTGTTGTTCCCAGGATAAGGTCAAAACTAAAGTGAAAAAATGGTACTCATGTTATTCCTGGCTCAAGCTCTGGGAGGATTCTTCTGCTGATCTTTGTGTATTGCTGTTTTCAAAGGCTGAGCCCCAGCAATTTCAACAAATTGTTCCACTCTGTTGAGAGGGTTGCTATGGAAATGAACATCATCAAGAACTGCTAAAGAGCACTATGATAGAGGATGGGGAACATTTTTAAAAGAGCAGAGTGGAGGGGTTTAACATCTTTGTTTAATCTGAAGCTGACAGTTTCTGTGGGTTTTTGAATTTTGCCAAATGGGCAGAGATTGGGTGATTTGTTGTTGGGTTTTTTTGTTTTGGTTTGGTTTTTGTCTTTCTACAGAAAATTAATGTAAATTCAATTAAACAAGATGCAAGCAGATGATTTTGAAATCGGTCTCCAGGAGTAAGCTTGTACAGACATAAACATCTGTATTGAATTATTTTGTGTTAATAATGCCTAGCAGAAAAATGTGATTATAATGGAACTGAAGGGGTTATTGAAGCATAACGCGTTACATGTTTTTTTGGGATAGTTACAGTTTGCCCAAAACCTGAAGCAACTGTGGCATTCAGAACATTTGGATGGAAAAATATTGCTATGGCAACAAATTACTTTTATATTCACATACAGCAAAAATAGATCTCTCTCCCTTTGTGGGAAGCACATATTTTAAAGTGCATGAAAGATTAAAGGTGATAGGCAGAAACAGCTGCATGAATATATTTTCATTTCTTCATTTGGTTTATACATATTTCTGTGGGAATCTGAAATGCAGAAATAATTTACAGCTAGGAGCATTTTGCAGCTAGAAAGTAGAAACAGACTAGGAAAGGAGAAAATATATAATACAGTTGGAGTTTATTTTGATTGTAGTGTAGCAACATCAGACTTCAATTGATTAAAACAAAATATTCCCAATGTCATTCAAAAAGGAGAGAGAAAATCCTTTTCTTCTATATGTATCTAGAAGGTTTGAAATCATGTTGTGTCCATAATTTAAGTAAAAGACAGTGGTCTTTTTCCTAATTTTTGGTCAGTCGTGCACACTGTCAAGCTAAGGAAACAGACCTAATGACCTTTATTGATTGCTTCATTTCAGCTGTATCCGTTTGTTGGATCTTTTTATTTAGAAGGCAGGAAGCTTTTACTTTTGTGGAGTGAAGAGTTTATGAATCATCTGATATGTGTGCCATCTGCAAAGGATGTATAATCTGTCTATATTCTAAGGTCTATCCTAAGTTTCCCTCTCAGTTATACATGACACATGAGCTGTATTACACCCTCTATATCTCTTTTACCATGCATAGCAGAGAAGCCCACATTTTCTGCTTCTTAGTTGCAAAAGAGAGGCCTGCTTAGATGTCTTGGCTATTTTTCCAGCTGGACTCTATGGACAGCAAAGAGAGGTGCCAAAGAATTGCAGGTCAGAAGCACAGAATATGAAGGACTCTGCGGGATGGTCACTGACTTCCCGTTCTCAGACAACAACACAAAGGAAATGGCGGCAAAGGGGATGAGCTGGGGCGAGCTAAAAGTGTAGTAGTTTCTGACTGAATTTATCTGGGGGAAATGTAGAGGTTTATAATATAGTTAGTTTGCAGACCTGAATTTGAAGGCACCTTCAAAACTGACCAGACATTTCAAGGGGCATCACATCCCTTTTGTCAATGTCCAGAGCACAAGAGGGGCTGTAAAGGATTTCATGATGCCACTAAGATGAATTTAATATTGTCCATGCTATGTAAGAGTTTGCAGAGAGAAAATTCTAGGATAAGGAAGGAAAGGCTCTAGATATAATGGATACAGAAAGGGGAATCAAAGGAGTATTGAGTTATCCTGCATCGCTACAAAATCTCATAAGCCGTTTCTCTTTCTGTACTGCTTAACAGGAATGTGCTACAGAGAAATACTTGAACATAAGGCCATTTGAGGCAAGCTGGTTCGCATCTTGATTGCCCAGGGCAAGATCTTTGTCAAGCAGATTGGCTTCATTCAGTCTGTAGAATCATAAAATGGTTTGGATTGGAAGGGACCTCAAAGATTATCTAGTTCCAATCCAGCTGCCACAGGCAGGTTCCCAACAGCTTAAGTACTAGCTCAGGCTGCCGAGGGCCCCATCCAGCCTGGCCTTGAACACCTCCAGGGATAGGGCATCCACAGCTTCACCGTGCAGCCTGTGCCAGTGCCTCACCACCCTCTCTGTGAAAAACTTCCTCCTGATATTTAATTTAATTTTCCTCTCTTTCAGTTTAAAATCATCTCCACTTCTCCTATCACTATCTATCCATGCAAAACGTTCATTTCCCTCATGTTCATAATCTCCTTTGGAATACTGGAAGGCTGCAATGAGGTCTCCGCAGAACCTTTTTGTCACCATGTTGAAAAAGCCCAGCTCCCTCAGCCTGTCTTTGTAGGAGGGGTGCTACAGCCATCTGACCACCTTCGTGGCTCTCGTCCGGACCCCTTCCAAAAGCTCCATATCTTCTTTGTGCTGGGGGCTCCAAGCCTGGCTACCATCTTCCAGTGAGGCTCATGAGGGTGGAGCAGAGGGTGACAATCCCCTCCCTCTCCTTGCTGTCCGCACCTTTTTGCTGGAACCCAGGATACCGTTGATACCTGGGATGCAAGCACATATTTGACTATGAGTTTCCCTACATCTCAAGTGATGCCTTTTTAAACAGTATTTTGTTAGGTTGAGTTGTCTCAAATACTGTGACACCTTTGCTGGAGCTCTCTACATTCATGTTTGTGCAGTGACACAAGGATTATGTCATGCCCTGAGATGTGGCAGGAGAGGACATGAAAGAGCTTCAAGATCACAACCAAGACTATCATAAGCCACCTAGCTGCAGTTACAACTCTGCTGTGCATTGCAGACAGTCTCTAGAGTGAGCTCTGCTCCTGCCTTGGGTGTCTTGGAGAGATCCAGTCCAGCCTGGTTTCAGCTGACACAGAGTAGATTTTCTTCATGGTGTCTGCTATGATGCTATGTTTCATGTTTTGGCTTCAGCAGAAAAACACTGTTGATAACACATGGATGTTTTATTTGGTGCTGAGCTGCACTGCACACAGACTAGGATGTTTCAGTTTCTCAGCTTCTCATACTGTCCTGCCAGTGAGGGGGATAAGGGACACAATGAGCTGGGAGGGGACAGAACCAGGACACCTGACCTAAACCAGCCAAAGGGACTGGCTAAACCGCAGTGCAGGCAAAGAAGCTCAAGGGTTAAGCACTGCAGGTGAGCAGAGATCTCCTCTAACTCAGTCCCTGGCTCACTTCAACACTGTGCTGGCACAATTTTGACCATACCTGTAGTCATAAACAAACTCTGGGCCTGAGTCAGGAGTAAACATGGGCCAGAGACTCTCACAAGCCAGAACAGGTGCAGCCAGCCTATACAAAGCAGTAGGAGTTTTTGGTTTGTCTGTTATGTCCCAGTTGGCTGTTGTGTCCCAGTTAGCCTCAGTGCCAGCACAGTTCCAAGCACATTTCAATTATTGTTGTTGGCTGCAATATTAATACCACTAGACATGGTGTCACAGAGCTACGATCAGAGTAACCCAAATAAAAAGTTGCATCTTGTATATTTACATCTCTGCAGCAGTTTATCCTGGATTTGGAAGGAAAATTGAGTTAAATGGGCTTTATAACACAACTCAGTCTGGACAAAATTTTAGTACTTAGTATTTTCTGGCATAATTGTCAGCAAAAATTTTGGATTCCATCCACAGCTACAGTATTTTGAGTACACTAACTAGATACTTTAAAATTTGGGCATAATCACTGAAACCAGAATTACACCTCAGAATGCCATATTGACACATCCCCAATTAGACTGATGCAAATTTGATTTTATCAAAGGAACAGAAATGGACAAGAGATATTTTTATACTTGTAACTTGCATACAGAAAGGGAATGGAGAGATATGCCATGTGAACCTTCTTTAATGTAGTCCTCAGAAGTACAGAACTCTTCTGCATATTCTTCCCATTTTTCACGTGCACAGATGCGTCCTCTGTGTTCTCATTTTGGTTGTGCTCATAGATGTCAAATGCAAATGTAGTCATGTCTTTAGTTTGGAATAAACAGTAAAGATCTTGATCACTGTATTCTGTGTACTTTCCAGTAGGAAAAGGTGGGGTAGCATGCATTCCATGTTTCTGTCTTGTTTTCTCTCTAAGAAGAAAGAAGATTGAGGAAAATGTGCAGCATGACAGAATGCACATATATAACTTAAAACATCTGAAGTAATTCACCCCACTTTGTAAACAGAGGTGGGTAATGATGTGGTATAAAGCTCTCCTAATACAATTTTAGTTTTTTTCTCATTTGAACCTCCTATATTCCTCTCCACTCTTACTGCATAGGTATTTTTGGAGCCCTTAAGGCTCTGTTTGGCACTGTGGTTTTTTTAATTACTTAAAAATGAATGGAGTTTTATATGTCTTTTTTAACACCTCTCCCCCAGCGCACTCCAAATGAAGATGAGGCTCAATGATTTTAGTAGCAAGGGGTGCATCCTCTCCCAGTGATGCTCCCACTGGTGGTTATTTGCTAATGAGAAGTCAAACAGTGAAGGTATTCACAGGAAGCCATTTATCATATTTTGTCAGCCAAAATCCAGTGACTGTTTTATTACTGCAGATGTTGCTGTACACTACCTGTAACATACTGTTAGTAATACACTGTGCATGGTGTCTTCTACTGATATAAATCAGTATCGTGAAAAGCAAGGAATTTTGGAGGGAGACTTCAACAGGCTGTGACTAGAGTATTCATTTATTCCTCTATTGTTGGTGCAATCTAACGGAATTGCTGCACAAGTGTTTTTTGTTTAGTTTAGTTTAAGGAAGTTCTTGCAGAACAATGAACAAAGGGATTTGGGGATTTATACATTCCATTATAGATATAGTGGCGTTTCCATGACCCTGTTTAGAAGAGTAAATCTTCTATTTCTCTCCTGCTGATTCTGTCAACGTTAACACATTAAGTTCAGTAGAAATCCCCCAGGTACTCCAGTGTCAGACCACAAAGTCATTTCAGCCTTTTAAAGAAAATGCTGTGTTTCAAGGAACAGGGACTTTGGGGAATATTTTGTGCAGTGGAAACCCGGAGCAGCAATGCAGACAAAAGAACGGAAAGGCTGTGCACAGAACAGAAGGCAAGGAAAACAAAACGACAATATATGTCTTCTGAGTTTAGTTACCTTGGTGAAAATATGCAGTGACTCCACAACGTCTACAGAATCTCCAGGAACAGCTCAGATTAAAATACGTGCCTGCCTGAAGACAAAATGAACTGCAATAAATAAAGAGGAGAAACACTAACCTGTGCTGGCAGCAGATATTTGGGGAGGAAAAATAAATGGCATTATGAGTTTTTCTTTTCTTCTTTTCACAAATATTTGTCTTGCAGATTAATTCAGACCCATTTAAACAAAGTCAGTCATTACAGAATCCAATTACTTGATATTCATTTCCTGCTTTCTGAAGGATACTCAGTTCATGCAGTGATGTTGCTCTGTGTGCCATACACTCCTTTCCCCAGAAATTTGTTAAAATGATGGCTGATTTTAACCAAAATAATGGACAGGTAACAGGCTCAAAGGTACCAAGTTACAACATACACAGAAAATTTGGTGTGTGTAGAGGAAAGAAGTACAAACCCACCAAGGAATAAGTGAGTATAAATTATCCTTGTACCCTTGTACTTCTCAGACAAAGGGTCTGATTTTTGTGTGGTCCTGTGTGGAGCCAGGAGTTGGATTCAGTGATCATAGAATCATAAAATCACAGAATCATAGAATCATAGAATTGCTCAGGTTGGAAAAGACCTTAAAGATCATCAAGTCCAACCACAGCCTAACCATCCTACCCTAACTCTAACAACCCTCTGCTAAATCATGTCCCTGAGCACCACATCCAAACGGTTTTTAAACACAGCTGGGGATGGTGGCTCAACCACTTCCCTGGGCAGCCTATGTCAGTGCTTAACAGCCCTTTCTGTAAAGAAGTGTTTCGTGATATCCAACATAAACTTATTCTGGAACAACTTGAGGCCATTTCCCCTCATCCTATCACCTGTCAGCAATGAGAAGAGACCAGCCCCATTCTTGCTGTAAGCACCTTTCAGATACTGGAAGAGAGCAATAAGGTCTCCCCTCAGATTCCTTTACCCCAAACTAAACAGCCCCCAGTTCCTTCAGTCTCTCCTCCCATATTCTCCAAGCCCTTCACAAGCCTTGTTGCCCTTTTTTGGACCTGCTCCAGCACCTCCATGTCCTTTCTGTACCGAGGTGCCCAAAGCTGAACACAGCACTCGAGATGAGGCCTCACCAGTGCCGAGTACAGGGGCAGGATGATTTCCCCAGTCCTGCTCACCACACCATTCCTGATACAATCCAGGATGCCACTGGCCTTCTTGGCCACCTGGGCACACTGCTGGCTCATATTCAGCCGACTGTCCACCAGTGCACCAAGGTCCCTTTCCATCAGGCAGCTTTTCAGCCACTCAAACAGTTTAGCCTGGCCCATCGATCCAGTCTATCCAGGTCCCTCTACAGTGCCTTTCTACTATCTGGTAGTTCAACACTCTCCCAGCTTGGTGTCATCTGCAAATATAATCCTTACATGGGTCCCTTCCAATGCTGGATATTCTGTGATTCTATGATTTTGTAAGGCAGTGATGACTAGATGTTCCATATGTGTTTGCTCTCCCCAAGGCCATGGACCTAGGTGAGTGTGGCACACAGAGCACCAGGATTTTGAGGTCCTTATAAAATACAAAGGGAAAATTTCATTGCTACGCACAGAGGTAACAGCTTTGGTTACTATACACAGAGGTAACAGCTGAAGCATGAAAGAGGGCACATCAGAGCAAATCACAGAGAGTTAGAAATGGTGGTAGAACAGTGAGATGAGAGGGACACGAGACGAAAGTGTCAGTCTGTCATATCTTATGCAGAGTATACTGATCTTGGAGCTTATAAGGCATAATGGCATAGAGTAATGCTAAAAAGGATTTGAAGGATGCAAATTACACATTCTTAAAACATGGAGCTGCATTTTATTTTGTAATATAGAACTGGTGCTGAATTGCTGAAACAACAGCAGAAAATAGGATGATGATAGAGCAAGTTGCATCTGCTTGTTGCAGAGCACTATTGATTTGGCAGTATCTTACAACCTGATGCCTTCTAAAATGTACCCTGTGGACCTAAAGAGAAGTTTCCTCAGGCTATGGTTGGCAAAACACAGCACATGCCAGATGTGTTATTTCCACACTTTGGTATATGCCAGTTTCCCACTACAAGGGCTTTTGATATTTGCAAATCACCAGTAAAGATAATCTGCATCAGGCTGGATGGTTTCTCAAAATAGAGTTTAGGTTTGGATTTGGTTGTGTAGGATAAATTATCATTGTTGCATAATGAGGACAGGGCTGGTATGGATTCTGTATAATTTTCGTATTAGCTGTACAACTTGAAGTACCAGCTCTAACAGCCTTGGATTTTCATTGGTGTAACTGAGAAGACAGAGACTTTCAAAACACTTTTTTTACAATTTCCCAACCTTCAATCTGCTGAAAATGTACATATTCCGAATATCTTTCTCTAATTGGTTTAACTTTTGGGAGCCAGTGTGAATCAAAATTTCACACTCCTCAGTGATTCTTTTTGTGGCTTTGCAAAGAGGATGCCCACTTAAAGCTTCATGTGAAGAAACCAGTGATACTGTATCATCTGGCATTCAAAGTCCAGATTCCAAATCCCATCACAGCAAAATATTTACTTGTCAGATCTCGTTTGTTGCCAGTGTTGAAATGCATGTAATTTCCTGCAAGGGAGGGTTTTGGATTGTGAGGCCACAGCAGTAATGAAGGGAATTTGTATGGTCATTGAACTGGTAGAGTGAGTGTGAGAACTCTGCATTGTAAAGTCAACACAATGCCAGCATTAGCATTCAGATGAAATTCAGGCTTCTGTGAAGAGGCTCTCATCCAGTCAATTTGTCAAGATAAAACCTCACTGTGCTTATACACCCTGCAAGTGCCTCTGCAGTATTTCAGAAGTGAAGTGCAAGCGCTTTCTGGCACACTGCTGTTGTTCCTCCTTGGTATGGGGTCCTTTGGAAAAAAATGAGAGCTTTTGGCAGCTGGTCCCTGTCTACACAGGCTCTTGCCTGTATGTTACACAAATAACCGAGCACTGTTTTAACTATTTACCATGGAGTGGTACTTAGGGTCATGGACTGGGGCCCTATGGTGCAAGGCACTGCAAAGACGTGGACAAAAGAGCTTACAATTCACCTTTGTAAACTTTTGCTTAGAGATACGAATGGCTGTTGTCCAGGGGCTGCATTTTCCCTAGCATGGTGCAGTGCCCAATGAGGAACAACTCTACCAGTTCAGCTAATGCGGTTATTCCATTTCCAGTGCAATTGTATTACCACAGTACAGATGCATCAGAATGAATATTTTATAGTCAACATGAGCTGGAAGCAGTGTGCTTATGTCTGCCACAAAGGCAGCTCGGACCGGAACTCAGGAGACAGCATGGGGTTGTTAGCAGGCAGGGGAGTAAGGGCGATGGAAAGGCAACTGTGAGTGAACAACCATCTTGCTACAACAGCATAAGCCTTGTCTGCTCCTTAGTGGAGTCCAGATTGATCCAGATTAATTTCCCACAAAGAATGCAAGGTTGTAATGTTTTTAACCAGGTACGTAACTGGAGCCCAAGGACTTCTCAGTCAGCCTCCACTGTGTGGAGACATTCTGTTTAATGTAGGGAGGCAGTGAAAAATAACAATCTCTGGTCAGCAGGTGGGCTCACCATGTTGTACACCCTCAGGTCCTCCTACACGTCACCCAGCTGGAACCCACAGTATGTGCTGTCAGTATGGGCAAAGCAAAGCTCACAAAGCCTTTGCTGAGTAGTGGGAGGGGAAAATGAAAACTAGAACACAGCACCTACTAAAAAATGTATTTCTCTAATTTATTAATGTTTTTGAATGCATTTTCAGCCTGGTGCCTGATGAACAGATGGGCTTAGTTTGTCCTTTAGGAAGGGTTTGATAAAAAGTTTTTTCATAGGAATTTGTTAGTAAACTTAGAAACCACAGAATGAAAGAATGAAAGTCTTCTCATGAATTTAAAGCAGCATAATACATGGGGAAAATCATAGAATTATAGAATGGTTTTGGTTGGAAGGGACCTTAAAGATCGTCTAGTTCCAACCCTGTGCCACAGGCAGGGCTGACAGCCAGCAGCACAGGCTGCCCAGGGTCTCATCCAACATGGTCTTGAGCATCTCCAGGGATGGGTGCAGTAATAAACCATCCATTCTACACAGTCACAGATAAGTTCGTGCTGTGTCCTGACCGTCATCCAATGGGATGCAACGGTAAATGTGCTCAGGAGTTAAATAGCCAGTGGGCAAAATACGGTAGTAACACAGATACAGAACTAAATCCAACCTATCAGATACGTAATTGGTCGAGAGTGCAGATTGAAAATTCTATTTAAAATTTTAACCTGATTTTTAAATAGTAGGCAAGTATACAGAATTGTCTCTAATTTAGGTTATATTTATACATAAAGCAAATTTTCAGGAAGCAAGACTCTTACAGGCAGAGGAGCTGGTGTGTTTTTATGCTGCTGTGACTGTGTCAGTCAGCATGTGCCCAGTCTTCCTATGAATTGAGTGAACTGTACAGTTTGTCCAGTTAACTAGTTCTGCATGGGTTGGGATACGACCACACAAATGCAAACGCTTTTAACTTTCTTCAGTCACACAAATGCTTGTAATGAGAAACAGCAAACTGCAGGTGTACACAGGGCAGGAAAAATACATACCTGGAAGATGGTTAGAATTCTTTTGGTACTTACATTCTAAATTTAACACCTGCACAATAGCTTTCTCCTTATTGTCATGACAAGATTATTGTCTGACCAGCAGTCATTAATTTAGAGGACAAATATTTTCTAAAGGCATCAATGAGATCATACTAGAGCCCCAAATACTCCTGCATAGAATTGGTGTCACAGCAGATTTAATAAAACTGGCATTTGTATTCCAAGGAAGAATAGAACAGCAAGATATAGAGGATGTAACACAGTCAAAAGGCACACAGAACAGCTAGAAACAAGGTAAGAACAGAAAGTATTTCATAAGATAGAATTGAAGTGGCCCACTTTTGTAGAAAGGTGGCAAATATTTTTGAAATAAAGGAAAAACTACATAGGGTGAAAAACATTGTGAAGGGATAATTTAAAATGAGTGTCATTATTTTTAAACAAGTAAACTTTCTGATTTGAAAGCATATACAATACATATATACTAATTCATTGCACGTATCAGTAAGCATATTCTTTGTCGTTTAACACAGGGATACATTTTGCAGTTGGTTGAACCTTCATTCAAGGGAGAAGAGGCAGGACAGGCAGTAACAAATCTATTCTGCATAGGATGATGATAATCACTCCCAGGAATGATGCAGATTTCCCTCAGAGTTCCTGATATACCCTGCATCAGAGCCAGACCTCCAGGCCAGAAGCACCTTTGGGCTTTGCCAGTGTAGCAATTGATTTATTTACGGGTTTAAACCTGGGCCTGCAGAAATGTTTATGAGCCATTACTGACATAATGTGATCTAAATTAATCTTGTTTCATCTATTTCAGATAATGACTCCTTAAAAATTGGTATTCAGTGGAGAACAACTACGCTTATAAGAATTTTCAATTTTCCAAATGCGTAACCTAGAATTTGTAATTAAAAGAAAGTCACCTTTCCTTTCTACTAAATAAGTTTTTGGCCTCCCAAGATATGAATTATACTGAAAGATTTAATGTCTTATAATTAACTCTAATTTACATGCATACTAGTGCTCTGTGCTAGTGGAATCAAATTCATTCATCCATGTGTCTCAGAATCTTTACTGCTAAGAGATAATTGAAGTTTTTCTATAACATAGATAGAAGGGAGGTGTGAAAAGGTAATTCTTCTCCATCTTTTTGACTTACAATCCTGAGAATTGGTTGATCTCTGTCACAAGTTATTTGGTTCTACATTTCTTTACTCAGTGCTGGCTATGACCCCACATACAACCATGGCTTCAATGTTGTTCTTGCCATGAAAGATCACTTATGCAGTGAGACATAGACACTTAGGTGTGTTGCTTTGCATGAGCCATGAATGTGATACCAAACTACAGGAGCTCCTTGTGCAAAAAGGCCACACTCTGGTCTCCCTAAAGCACTTTAAACAGAAATGATGACTTCAGATGACTTACAAATCCGAAACTTTAATCACTGCAAAAACAAATAAATTCATGTGTTGCTGTAGTTCACCAAGAGTTTCAGTTCCTCAGTGAACCCGTATGCTTTATTGACTTTTCAAGCTCTTACAGGCCATGATATCAAACATATCCATCTTTTATAGACATTTTCAATCGCCATGGTTTCATCTAAGAGCTACTGTAGGACACAATTCTTCTGAAAAGCATAAATGACTGTTCTAATAGGGAACATTTATTTCAGATTCTAGAAAGTTTTAGCATCTCTCTAAGTAGCAAAGGTTTTCATTTCCCTTGGAAGCTTGGACTGATGTCATTCTGCATGGAGCAGATATTTTGACATTGAATTTCTCTGATTATTTTGCTATACAAGGAGCTATATTCCAGTCTATTCACCATCTGGTCATTGTTCCATTATCTTTTCTTACTCCACTGAAGAGAAAAATGTGGAGAAAAATTACAATTTTGTCAATTTTTCCTTTAATTCCACCATAAAATGTTATTGAATTTTTTGGCACCTTATATCTCATTCCTTAGGTCAAGGACACTGAATAGGACAAATTGAATATACAAGAAAATTACTATTCTTTGTGACAAGTTACAGTCCTGATGGGGACACCGAAGCGTTCCTTTGGCTTAAGAAGAAACTTCTTTATTTTGAATTATAAAACTGTATTTATTCCAGAATGTACAGGACTGCTCTGAAAGTAATGCCTCCTATTTTATTATGTTGACCCATGACATCAGAGGTGTTGGTGGTATGGTGGTAGAGGTTGAACCTTCCCACCTAATATCCCATTACATTTTGTTGCCATGTGACACAGCAGAAACGGGACAGTCTGACAGAATGGCATCTGACATGGAAGTGTGAGTGAAGCAAAGGTGTCACTGAATTCCTCCTTGAGGATAAAATGACACCCACTGACATTCATTGACAGTTGCTGAATGTCTATGGAGACCAAACAGTGAATGTGAACACAGGAAGGTGGTGATGGTGCGTTTCAGCAGTGGTGACAGCAACATGAAAGACATGGATGAGAGATCTGGATGACCATGTAGACTTTTACAAGAGTGGCACACAGGATCTTGTTCATTGCTGTCAAAAATGCATGGCTAATGATGGTGACTATGTTGGAAAATAGTGTTTTGTGGCTGATAATTTGCTCTATTAAATATTGTTATTGTGCTCTTTGTATGCACTATAGCTCCCATGGAAGTGAATAGGAGGCATTACTTTCAGAGCGACTTAACTATTTCTGGCAGCTTATGTATTTTTTAAATCTCTATATGTTCTTTTATATAAGTGGCTGAGTTATTGCTAGCAAGTGCACTTTATTGCAGAGAACAAATCTCTAAATTTTGCACAGCTTCTGAATCTCACACACACCAAGGCTTTCGTAGACTTGAATTCAATCAGTTCTTTGGACTGAGGGACATGTGAACCTCGCCCCCATTAGAAGGAAGGGAACATATTTGTTATGTTGGTCAGCACTTTAGAAAAGAGATAAGAATACTCTACAGATCCACTTTGTCCTAAATAATGTTCACATTAAAAGCAGGTCAGATGCATATCTCATGGCAATAATAATTGGTACAAAGTCACATCACTTTAAGATCAGACTCCTAGTTTTTGGCTAATTTCTTTTAGTATATCCAAATCCTGGGAATAACTACAGCTCACTGAACACTTTCAAAACACCTATAAAACAGAGGAGTGTAGCAACTGTACCGATGACTTCAATAAAAAAAATTTCAGTGCCAAACTGTGAATTCATTCATGCTGGTATAAAGGCAGAGTAATTCTGTTTATATCACTTGCATTACTTTGGCATTACAATATCATGACACAAACTAAACCGTAGTTTAAAAGTGACTCCATAGTGCATTGAAATTTTAATGGATTCCTTTTTCTCTCACTTGTTTTCTTTATTTCATATTTGTTTGGTTTGGCATAAGAAAATAACTTAGGCTTTCTCCATAGCCTTGGTTGTTTGTTTGTTTGTTTTTTTTGTCTGAAGTGAGTTCTGTAGGATTTTACTTTGTTCTGAAAGCAAAGAAATAGCAAGCAAATTGCAATTATTTTCATTGTGAGCCAGCAGGCAACAGTTCCTATTCTTTGTATTTCTGAAGGGTTTTTAAAGTTTTGCCTTTTTTAAGCTGAAAGGTGTTGCAAAGTGATCATCCGCTCTGTCTGTTTTCATCTCAGCAAGATAAACCTTGGAGCTGTGCACACTATTTGCAGACAGGTTAAATTCTGGAGGCCTGAAAGACTGGAGCCTTGCAACTGTTGTAACTGTCAAAAGTAATTCTGACCAGAGACGTCTGGGCTTTGTATTCGGCATAATTGAAGAGACCACTTGGAATTGTTTGCATATAAGGAACAAAACAATAGGCATTGAGACTTCATTATTGAAAGCAGCTGCAGCAGAGGAAGTCCTGCAGCCAGGGATAGGTTTGGTAAATCGTGTTTAAGACATTGTAATGCTGCAATTCAAATTCTCGTGATCCTTTCTGTGAGGCTGGAGGCTATTTTGCACTGTCTTCTTTTCTACCCCGTTTTTTCCTCCAGTATAAGGTGTATCAACCCTGTTAATTTTAGAATTGTTGGAGGACCCACTCTGATTCCACAGAAAAGTGTGGGAGTAAAATATGGGATTGTATATAACACCCCTGCAAACACGATGAGATGAGCACTGTAGAAGCAGCTAGGTGAGGCTATAGCTGGAATTCACTGTTAAGACTTTTCAGCTTCGGTGGACTTCTTACAGTAGCCTTTAGTTGCTTATGATGAAATCATTCCTGTTTAGCTGAGGCACCGCTACACAAAGTGAAATTTCTTGTTTCTTTCTCTTTGGTAGGGTAGAGCAAGGAAAGAAGGGATGATGGGTCAGTCTACTTAACAGAAGTGCAAATTTCTTACAGTTTCAACAGAGAAAAAGTGGATCCTTCAGAAATCTTGTTATTTAACTACAGTGCTTTTGTGTTTTGACAGGCTGTGCTGAGTATGTGGATTTTATGGAGGTGGGTGGCCCTGCATGTGGCAGGGTGGGTTGGAGCTTGATGGTCCTTGAGGTCCCTTCCAACCCAAATCATTCTATGATTCTATGATTTTATGTCTCTTCCTATTGCTTAAGATGCTACCCCAATCACCAGCTTCAAAGCTGATGCATCCAGTCTAAATCCAGCATTTGCTGAGTTGAAAGGAAGGAAAGCCAAAAGGAAATATGAATATCTTCATCTACCCAAGATTTGTACTGTAGAATTTACTTTTGAGGAAAATTCAGGGCAACAGGAAATATTATTTCTCAACATCAGTGGAGGAAATACAGCAAATCTCAGAGCATTGCCTCAAAATGTTAATGGCTCTAGTCAGCCTCTCTGCTCTGGAGCGTCTCCTAATGACAAAGTAATAGAGTATCCTAGGCAAAAATATTGTGTCCCTTTGTCTGTGTTTAAACTGCTGAATTAAATGTGATCCTGAGAACAACACCAACTCTTTTTTAATCCTGCCATCACCTACCACCTCTTTATAGCATGTGCAACTTAGAAAAAACTAGACAGGTCATTGAAACCCAAAGACAGAGTGTGAGCTAACAGCAGGGCTGCACCTGAAGGTTTTGTCTATGGTGTTAAAAAGAAGTTAGGGACTAATTCCACTAATTCCCTGATCTGTAGGACAAGTGTAACAGTCTAGCTTGTGTCTGTACTGTTTAGGAACTGGCTTCTTTTAGAGCAGATTGGCACATGGCTGTCACTGTTTTCTGAGTCTGAAATGTTATTTCTGAGCCCATAAGCTATGATTATGTGAGACAAGAGCATGCTTTCTTTTTGTTTTTTAACTGTGTAGTCACACCTCTTTTATTTGCTGATCGGTAGACAATAACCATGGAGTAGACGATGTTCAGATGAGTGAAACCCTTACTCTGACCTCGTGATCAGAGTGCTGAGCCAGAAGACAGCAGTGTTGGTATCCATGGCTTAGATTCCTTAAGTGTGTTTGTATTTTATACCAAATTTAAAATTCAAACCAGCATTGGGACAGTGATTAGAAGTCCACATCCATCATGTTTCCAGCTCAACTCACTAATATTCAGGAGAAATTGATTGCTTGTGTTCTACTGGAGAAAATCTCTTGACTGCCACACAGTAACCCAGCTTCCACAGGAGACTGTAGTATCTTCTGCCTCTACGTTTTCTCTTCTGTGTGCTTGTTGATGGGAATAGAGCCTTCTGTATGCTAAATCACAAAGCCTAAACCAGTGTTCTCACTATTGGAGTGTTGTAATAGAGGCTGCAAGCAGCAAAGTTAAAACAGATGAAGTTGATTGTATCATTGATCGGCTCTCCTGTTCCAGAGGGCAAGCTTGGAGTTGAGATATACATCTGGACTGGTGGCAGTATCATCATTCAGAAGGATACCAGCAGGCTGAGGAAACAGGCAAACAGTAACATCGTGAAAGCCAGCAAAGAGAAATTCAGAGTCCTGCACTAGGGAGGATTAATCCCTGAGCTGTCTATGTGCTGAAGGCTAACCAGCTGGAAAGCAGCTGCACAGAAGGACAAGCAAATTCATCTGGGCTACACTAGGAAGAGCACTGCCAGCAGGTTGAAAGATCTTCCTTTCAGTCAGCACTGGTGAGGCCATACCTGGAGTGCTGGGCCCAGTTCTACCTCCTCAAGCCAGCACAGGAGGCATGGTCCTACTGGAAAGAGTCCAGTGAAGGCCATGAAGACAATGAAGGACCTGGAGCACCTTTCTTGTGAGGAGAGGCTGAGAGAGGTGGGGCTGCTCAGCCTGGAGAAGAGGAGGCTCACAGGGATCTCATCAATGTCTATAAATACCTGAAGGGTGAGTGCAAAGGGCAGAGACAGGCTCTGCTCAGTAGTGCTGTGACAGAACGAGAGGTAATGGGCATAAACTGAAATATAAAAAAAGGTCTGCGTAACCATAAGAAAAATCCTTTCTATCGCTAGAGTGATTAAACAGTAAAGGAATTTGCTTGCAGAGAGGTTGTGGAGTCTCTACCTATAGACCTTCAGAATGACTGGATATGCTCCTGAGCCACCTGCTGCAGCTGACCCTGCTCTGAGCAGTGAGGTGGACGAGATAGTCTTCAGAGGTACCTTACAAGGTCAACTATACTGTGATTCATTGATTGTAAGCAACAGTGCCCATCATCACCTCAGGAGATATTTGTGGGCATCCAGAACTACTGTGATTAGCAGTCAGAATTCAGGGTACTTTCCATCTGAACAACAGTGCACTTCATGTTTGTTCAAAGCACTCAGCAGGGCAGGAAGGAAGGCAAGGGTCTGCTTACTGGGACTAAGGTAGGTGTTATCAGCCTATTGCATCAGCCCAATCACAGTGGTCCTCTCCTTAGATTAGGCCACTGCACTTTGTGCTTAGTTGTTTTGGGGCTGTTTTTAGCTTGGAGTAACTAATGAAATGGAGTAAAGAGTGCAGATCTCTATGAGGAACAGTTGAAGAGCTCTCTTCTCACTGCCTTGACTGTCACACTTCAGCATTTCTGTAGCACCAGAATTTTAGAACCAACTTTTTAGGGGGCTCTAGTCTGTTGGATGACTTTCTTTTCTCTGTTCTTACACAGATTAGATTACCCATCTCCCCCCAGGCTTTATCTCTGGATGTTGGTTTTGTATTTACACTTGTATTTTTCATTTCTCTTTCTATCTCACTAGGTAGCTGCTATGCCATTTTTTGGCTTCATTCCTAAATCCTTCAGAGATGTTGTATTAACAAGCACTGTAGCACAGAAGAAGCTGGAGTAGGGAGAGATCCTTCTGGCATTTTAGAATGGTTCTTCCATGCGGGGCCACTGTGTCATCTCTAAATGGACAGGATGTTTTAATGACAGTCCAAAGTAATGTGAAAACAGATTATTGACTTTTCTTTCATAACCTGCAATGATGCTTCCATGTGTGCTTTGATGTTTCATTTTCTCTGTATTTTCTGCTCTGTAGTTAAGGGTAGAAATAGAGGCAAGGAAAGGGGAAGCTTGTTAAAATGATCGTAAATCAAGAGCTGATAAATTACCTATTGTGATGTCAAAACTGCAGCTGTCACTAAGCAAAATTGAAAACACCATTCAACTTGGCTGTATCTGAGCAACTTAATCCATCTCTTAGTTCTATCTCTATGCTCTTCTTTTCCCAGGAGGGAACACAAGGCCAGGAGCTCCCATTTCCCCTGTATGGCAGATGTCCCCCAGGCCAGGCTGGGCCAAGCATGGGAGTTATGAAGCGGAGAACTCCTCCTCCACAGCT
Organism: Centrocercus urophasianus; assembly: GCF_019232065.1. NCBI lineage: Eukaryota > Metazoa > Chordata > Aves > Galliformes > Phasianidae > Centrocercus > Centrocercus urophasianus. The sequence goes on from NW_024885532.1 coordinate 28,306,891, forward strand.
GAACTGGCAGGGCTCTACATCATCTGGTTTTCTCTCCACTTTTGTAAATCCACAACATTAAAATCCTTAGTCCTTCACTGTTGAATTATTGCCAGTGGTTTCCAAATCCTAACTCTTTATTAAATAAACAGGATCAGACAACAAGCTGGAGCGCAGATGACCAGTGCTAATATAGATTGCATTTATCTGATCAAAACAGATTTGTAAGGGTGTGCTGGATACATGCAAGAAAGGATTACCAGGCACAGATGGCAGTGCTCAGTTATAGCAGTAGAACAAGAATGTAATAGTATTAATGAATGAAGATTCTTATGTTGTACATGGGGAAAGTGAACGTATTACAGAGAGATGCAGGAGAGAAATTTGATTATGTGAGAAACTGGCAATCTTTTCGTGCCTAGTTAATTGTCAGTGACAGGAATGACAATGCTTAGAATATTTCCAAAGGTATTAGCATTTTAGTCCCTGTGTTTTAATGCTGCCTTGAGCCCAAGGTGGGCAGGGTAAGGTGAAATAGAGTGTATAATGTGTCCATGGAAAATCTCTCAAGTGCAGCTGCATTGTCCATACTGTCTTGTCTTGTGCACTGGGGTGTTCACAAAGACTTTTCTCAAAGCTGGACAGGCTGTCAGTCTCACTCCTCCACAACACTGTCTCTTTTACTCATAAGCAACAGGCAAAAATATCAAGATATTAAACCTCAGTGATCCCTTTAATAAAAGAATATTCTCCATGGAAGATGCACCTATACTGGATTCTCTATTAGATAAAACCTAAGCAAGGTGATTTATACCCTCTTCAGACACTTTTGTGAAATTTGCCTTCATGTCCTTACTGTGTTGGTCCTGTGAAGATGGAAAAGGAGAGCAAGAGGGTTTTTTTGTCTGTTAATCCAAATTACAAAGTAAGGGATTCAGTTAGTACAGACACAAACATTTTCAAGCACATATATGGCTATTTTAAACTGATTATTAGATTTTTCCGACTTACTGCATGTAAATAATTTATTCAGCCTTGCCTGTATCAAGATAATATGCCTGACACTGCTACCACAAAATACCTACTGCTTGGGTAGTTTCAGTGCAGGTGTTAACAGCTGTTTCTTCAGGTGGTTTCATCTCTTTTGTTTATTTGCTACAAATCATTAAACCTGGTAATCATTTACGTTCAGGGAATTATCAGAGGTTTGGTAAAAAGTAGTGTTGGATCACGTTTTACTCTGAAAAGGTCATTGACTGAAAATCTGTAAGAAAATCCCATTGCAAGAGTGAGCAGCGATCAACATATGCATTTTCTTGACTGTGTGGTTATTTGCCATTGTTCATAAATTGCTTTTGATTTTTCATTGTTGTTGCGGCAGTGGTTTCTTTTAAACAGAAAGTTCTATATTGAAAATCATTTTGCATGATGTCCCTGTTCCCATCAGTCCCTGAACTGTAAAACGCTGTCATGCACTGTTCTGTTCAGCTGACTAACTGCATCTACATCTATAAAATGGTTCAGTTTTCAGTGCCCACAGGCTCGTCTTATTATTTTCTTCCACTTAAATAACTCTTTAAATAAAACACTGAATGTGCAGTTCGTTGGTTTTATTGGCTTTTTTTATACATATATAAACTATTATCTTTCTGAAGTAGCTCAATTCTTCAAGGTTGGAATTCTGTATGTAAATATTAGCGCAAATAATGGAAATCACATGCATAAAACCTTAAGCACAATGCTGGAAACATTTCTTCCTCTTTGTTCCCAGGTACATTCCATCTTTGTGCCTCAGGCTTACAAGAGGGAAGTGGGGAAGGACTTGGCTGTAACACAGTTCACACAGATACATACTTTTTGAAGGTCTCTGGAGCGGGGAAGGGGAAGCACCAAATTTACAAGAACTTCAGTTTAATGCTTCTGATTTTATGCTTTCCATTGGTACAATCACGTCAATTTTATCGTGGCATAAAGTAGCACTGTAACATTCAATCCAAGATAATCCAATTACTACTGCCCTTTGTTGGGCATATCTTAAACAGAAAAAAAAACACCAGATTATTTTATAGATTTGCATATACACTGGGTATTGTAAGTTACATCCTGTTACTTTGCCTTTGTTTTCCCACGTAGCTGTTACAAAGAGGCTGTCTCAGTGCTGTGAAAAGGGATGATAGTTCTAAAAGGTTATTTCATAAACTCTTAAAGGAGTGTCCTTGTTATAAGCAAATTTGTCGATGTCTTTAACAGATGGAGCTTGACTTATTAGGGAGGGATGTACCAACACGTAGAGTTTAATTCAGCCTCAAGAAGGTTTGTATGATGAGGAATCTGAGTCTTATCAGTGTTTTCACAAAATGCTGCAAATGAAGCTCCCAGCTTCTTCTGATGGAAGGGCAAGGGCTGGTTCAGCTGGACAGTGGTGTCTCACTTGCTCTGCTTTAGATGACTTTCTCTGATACTTAAATGCTAATACTGGGTAATGCCTGCAACCAATATAACCAGAGCATACAAGCTGGTGCTCACTTCCTTGCTGTTAATAGCATATACCTATGGCAAACTGGGCTGCAGCACCCAGGAGTGGCACCATGTGTAAAGCAGGTCCCTAATACACCCCTACATAAGGAACACTTTGGAGAGACATTGGCTCTCATTTGCAGGGCAGTTCTTCATTTGGAGCGTTTTCTTCTGCTCCATTTACCATAGCACTTCATGCAGCAGCAGCATTCTTAGCATAGATGCATCTCCAAGGGAAATTTTGTTGCTTACCTCTCTCTCCCAGCAGCAGCACCATGTCAAGAACAGTGATCTATGATGATGCAACTTCGATATATTACTTGTAGCAGTTGCCAACAAGTTTTTATAAAAATTCTCTTCAGATGTCAGATGAATTGGGCAGGACATGAAATTTTTGTCACAACTCCAGCTGAGAAGAGTCAAGTATAAGAGGCACAGCCACATAGCTTCTGGAAGTGTTGTCTCCACAAGGGATTTGTAAAAAACGATAAAGTTTATTTTCTTTCCACGTTAGGACAGAAGGATTCTTTGGTTATTTATTTGAATTTCTCTGTTTCCTCCTTTTCTGAGCGATAGCTGTTGCTCCTTTCATATATTGCATTTACTCAGGCACTTACAAGGGGTTCCTAGGAAAAGATGTCGTACAGCTACACTCGCAAAGGGCTGAGATTGACAGGTTATCATTGCAATACAAGCTAGCACAGATAGACTTCTGTCCATCTATGAAGGCAACAAGGACTGGTACTGAGGAATCTTATAAATGGTTATTGCTAGTAATTCAACCACCATGGAAACAAAGAAGTCCAAGAATATAGTGCTGACATGAGACAAAGTGGATTGATAGTTATTTAACACTTGGGTATCATGTCCTAAATTCTCTCAACATGCTTTGCCTCCCTTATGGAAATACAGACAATACTGTTTTTTATATAAATACTAAAATTCAAATCCTGAAAGACATGGAGGTTGTCAGTGTGTAGCTCAGATCTCTGACATCTGGCTCTTTCTCTAGTCTAAGGGGCCACAGGTTTCCATTTCCATCAGGCCCTGCTTCTGGAGTGCGCTCTGTCACTGTGGAACCAGGTTTCCACAGGGATACCCAGAAAGCACCATCATCTCTTCAAAATACTCAGGCTTTACTCAAGGGTTATTTTCCTGGGAGAGTGAGCCTGTATCAGTGTCTGGTTTTCCATAAGTTCTGTGTTTTTCTGAGTGAGCACCACCTCAGTCTCACAAATCCTATCTTTCCTATCCAGTTTTTCCTTCCTGTTTCTCTTGCACATAATCTTCCCCACACTATAAACACAGAAAGGCACGTACAGACCTTCTGCTGCAGCTCCCTTTGGCTTTAGAAAGGTGGGAGTGATGCAGCCACTGTAAGAGGATGAGGATAGGGCTGCTGTGGGATGTGCTTCAGGAACTAGGAGCCTGTAGGAAGGCTGCATCGTGCTACAGAAATGTTAATACAGCATGGTGGTGAGCCCCTAAATGGCTGATTAACTGTCAAATTGTGATGCTGTGCCAGTGCATGATGGTACCTGGGAAAAAAGGCACCAAGGGAAGCTAATTAAATACTAACCTGGAGTTTCTCTACAAGTCTTCACTTTTTTATGTTCTCTTCTTTTTCTGTTTTTCTTTTTTTCTCCTCTTTTTAATTTTCTTCCTTACCCTTCATTTTACCTCCTTAATATTTATAAAATTCCCTGTTATCGTTTTCTTCCCATGTAACTTCTTTTAACTTTCCTTTTCTCCCCATCCCACTGTGCCCTGTGTTGTGTTTCCCCTCCTGTTAATCAGTATTTCTCCACATACTGACATCTCATGGAAGTTGTTGTTCAAGGTCCTTAAAAACACTTCAAGCTTTTCCTCTCTTGTACTTTTTTTTTTGTATTCTCCTTGAAAGTAGAGGCTGCAAGCTTGACTGATAGAGTGGTGTTGTGTCTGGTCCTGGAGGTGGAAGAAGAACCTTACTGAAGCCCCTTTACCACTGTGGCAGCTGGCATTGGGATGACTCTGAAGTTTTGCTTCCAAAATCACAACTGTGCCCGTAAGAATGTGATGCAGATCAATGTTTATGTATAAGGTGGGAATGATGGTAGTGATGGTAGTGAAGGTAGATACAGAGAAGGAAAAGAATTAAGCAGACTTTCAAAAGGTATCATCATGAAAATATTCATTGAGTTTCCAAGGATCCATCACCTGCAGTGAACAGAACTGCTCCTGATGTTTAGAGGGAAATCTCTTGTGTGCCAGTGTTTGCCCATGGCCTCTAGTCCTGGCACTGCATACCACTGAATAGAGCTTGGTTCTGACTTTGCACTCTCCCAATAGTTATTATGGACACTGATGAGATTCCCCTGCATCTCCTCTTCTGAGCAGCCCAGATCTCTCAGCCTTTCCTCACAGGAGAGGTGCTCCAGGACCTTCATCATCTTCATGGTCTTCACTGGACTCCCTCTAGTATACCTATGTCTCTGTAGTGCTGGGATGCCCAGAACTGGACTCAGCATTCCAGATGTATCTCATCAGATCTGAATAGTGGGGAAGAATTACTTCCCTTGACTTGCTGGCAATACTTGGCCTAATGCAGCCCAGGATACCATCAGTCTTTCATTGCTCTAAGGTCACGTTGCCCTTATGTGGGATTATTTAAAACTAATTTTTCCACCCCAAAACAATGTTTTTTTAAGATTCATATATAAAACTTAGGAGTTTCTTCTAGAAGAAGAGGAATCTTCAAGAGGAAGTTTTTCACGCGGAGGGTGGTGACACACGGAACAGGTTGCCCAAGGAGGCTGTGGATGCCCCATCCCTGGAGGCACTCAAGGCCAGGCTGGATGTGGCTCTGGGCAGCCTGGTCTGCTGGTTGGTGACCCTGCACATAGCAGGGGGGTTGAAACTAGGTGATCATTGTGGTCCTTTTCAACCCAGGCCGTTCTATGATTCTGTGAACTTGTAACACAGCAGAAACCACCACATCAGGAGAGTGATGTGGATTGTGCTCTAGATATGGGAGCCAGAGCTGCCTCCACCAGCTCCCAAGGTAGGCCTCTCCCTGGGGGTGCTCAGGGCTGTGGAGTTCCCCCATGCATGGGACATGTGCCGAGGGCTTGTGTCCTGCATGAGTATCCAGAGAACTCAGAAAGTTAACAATCATTTAGAAGTTTTTAATGGATTTAAAACTCAGATTTAATTTCACATTCAATCTGGTTGAGTGAAATTTAGCTTAGGTTTAGGTAACAGGTATTCAGTCTGTACTGCTGCTCTGCATCTCTTTGCTTTCCTGCCTATTCTGATGAACAGATTTTTACTTTTTTGTTTTTTTCATGAAGGTGGAGATGTGTGTCCCGTAAGGAGAGACCTACATTCCCCAAAGCCTCTGTTATGCATGTGAGCAAACAATAGCAAAGTAAAATGTCATTATGTGACATGTGAAGCACTGAGTATCCAATTCTGTGTTGAAGTCTTTGAGGTACAGATGAGCATGTAGAAATCATATGTTTGAATGTGAATCAGTCCCTTAGAAATGATTTTCCCCCAGGCCAAGTTGGTTAGGATCTCTGTTTGCTTTCTGATTATGTTTGCACCTTGTTTTCGTCATGTAGGTTATAGCCACCTTCCTAGGATTGTCTGAATGTTTTTTACTCTGCGTGCTCAAACATCTCTCAGATCTCCTCCTCTAGTGCACAGTACTGTATACGGTTTTTGGTCTGTTGTGCTAGAAGCATTAAATGGAGCATTGGCAAGTATTTTGTGGTTTTGAGCTTGGTTAGCACAAGAGATGGGTGTTCACTATACTTCTCCAAGCAGAAATGTCTATAGCACAGCTGCTTGTGGTTACTGGGCACTGGTCAGGCTGGTTTTCTCTTCCTCCAGCCTCCCCGCAAAAGAATTACCTTCTTAGAAGAACAGTATAGAAAACTCAGTTTAAGAGTGCCTTATGGAACTGGATTTTTGAAATTCAGAGAATCCAGACCATTATCCCCACTCCTGAAGCTACCAATTTAGAACAGACCATACTACAAGCCTTTGTTCCTTTTAGGTGAGAATTAATTAAAGCTTCCATGACATCTCTTCTACTCATGTTCCAGAGAAGTGACCATGAATGCACGATTCAGGTATTTTGGTTTGTTTGCTTGTTTTGCTGTTTTGGGGAGTCTTTTTATTTAATTTCTTTTTGCCATTGTTTGAATGGATGTCTTACTCTGTGTGTTCTCTTCTGCTAGGTGCTTTCGTAAGTTTATTCTTTTTTTTTTTTTTTTTTTTACAGTGATTAAGCATCTTAAGAAGATAGGTTTCAATTCCCAGGCTACCGCTCTGCCTCAGTAAGCTACACTGAGTATAAGCCTGGAGTTAAACTGAAGCAGTTCTGTTCTCCTTGCTCTTGTGATCTTATATCAGTTCACCAGTTATTATTTCCTCTTGTCAAATGAAGCAATAGCAAAGCTTTAAAATGATGTTGCAGCTCTTCCAAAGAACAATTTCCCTCTCTTCTCTCGCCTCCTTCTGCCATTCCCTGTATATTGGAGAGTACATCAGCTTCCTCTTGATATGATCCCCAATAGAGCACTTCAGTTATTTCAACCATAGTTTTCTTGAAGGCATTTTTTAAAAACTAGCTGCTACAGCAGAGTTTGGTTTTAATGAAGAGCAATAAAAAAAATCCTTCTGCCTTGGAAAGCTGTCTTTTATGCAGTAATGCATGTGGTGAACTCTGTGCTTGGGATATCCCCACTGAATTCCCATTTCATGGCACTGTTTGTGCACAAAAAGTTAAGCACCTGTGTAAGTGCCTGCAACAGCTTTAAATCTCACCAGAAGCTTAAGACAGATGTCATAAAGCACAGGAAAGACAATTCAGAATCATTTTTTTTCATTACCTGTGATTCTCAAGTAGCTGCCATCTAGTAACACAACTAATGAAGAGAACAGCATTGATCTTCCAAATAATCTCTTTACTTCATTCCAACATTTCTCATCACTTTGATACAGACAGAATAGTTGGAAAAATTTCAGTGTGGGCCATTTCACAGCAATGCTGAGTGAGCATCTGATATGACAGAAGAAAGCAAGGCCACTGAATTTAATTCTAGCATAGTTTTTCAGATCTGTAAATTACATGACCAGAATCCCTCTAGGATCAATCTCTCACTGCTGCTTACCACAGGATTGAATCTTATCTTAGCCCTTTGATGTAGTTGCCTAGGAAATCCCTGAGCACATCTTTGGAGTCAACAGGATTTTAACTGCTTATGAGTTCGAAAATCAGGAGCATATCAGGAGTGTATCAGGGGTCAGATTAATGGCCAATATCCACTGCAGATATCTTGGGTGCTGTCATGGATACCTTTGGCTCAGAGAAGTTATTCTCCATGGTGTTCCTTGCAGGGTGTGAGCAGAAGAGGAGAAGTCTTTCTTGGTGGCCCAAACCCTCACATAATTCAATGGCAGTGCTGACATGGACAGCATATGTTTAATGAAGTTCACAGGTTTTATGGCTACATCAATTGTGTTGGCAGTTTTTTCCTTTACAGAACTTCATGAATAACTGAGCCATAACTTAGGATGCAATAGGCTGTTCACAATACCAAGGGGTTTTACTACAGGCATTGTTAATTCTAGTTCACCAGGGCAATCCAGAACAGCTGCAAAAAAAAAAAAAAAAAAAAAAAAAGATTCTTGGAAAGCTTGTTCACAGTAACAAATGGTGCCAACATGTTGTTCAATGGGAAGGCCATAAGCATGCATCTTCCAGAGCACTGAATGAAGAGGAGACATCATGGCTCCTGGGGATTTTGTTTCAGATTCTGAGCAGCTTTTGGTATTTATCATCATTTTCAGTTGCTCTTTTTTAAGATGTGTCTGAAACGAAAAACTGAAGAAGTACCTTTTTGAGGAGAGTTTGAAAAAGGGCAGAAGGCTTTATGAAACAAAACTTAAAAGCTTCCGAAGTACAACAGTATAAGCAAGTTAATAAACATTGAATACCAGATCATAAAATTCCCATCAGGTTTATATCAGAAAATGGTACATTGGTTAATATCATACAATAGATACCTTTCTTCCTTTAAAAGCTTCAACAGTTTCTCTTTAACAGCAACATAATATTTGGAGCTACTGTTTACTAAATAATGTCATCCTGCTTAAGTTAACAGAAATGCCTGTTGGTAACAAGTTTCAGTGATTGTGTTTCTCCCACCCTTTCTCTAAGATGTTGGTGAATTAGCCCAGCGTTATCTGTGATGGAGAAGTAAGCAAATCAATTGAACAAGGACCTCGTTCATAGTTTATACGAAAAAAAATTGCTCCTTACATCAACAATGCATGCTACAACACATGCCCAATGAGCACCTGTGCATTTCACAAGAGCAACAAGGAGCCTCATTGCTCCAATTGGTGAGTGGGGCTGTTTGTTATATTGGTAAAGACAGTTCAGGTATGTTTTCTCCTTCTAACAATCAGTATTTATAGCAGAAGAATTTGGAGCCTGCAAATCGATTAAATCAAAACATTCAGACCAACTACCAAATGTTTCTCCTATTTTGCTTTACCATTCTAAGGTATTATTGGTTGAGGGAACTGGGCTTGTTTTGCTTGGACAAAAGAAGGCTCTGGGGAGATCTCATTGTGGCCTTCCAATATTTGAAGGGAGCATATGAACAGGAGGGGGTATGACTGCTTACAAGGGTGGATAGTGATAGGACAAGGGGGAATGGTTTTAAACTGAGACAGGGGAGGTTCAGGTTAGATATCAGGAGGAAGTTTTTCACCCAGAGGGTGGTGACGCACTGGAACAGGTTGCCCAAGGAGGCTGTGGATGCCCCATCCCTGGAGGCATTCAAGGCCAGGCTGGATGTGGCTCTGGGCAGCCTGGTCTGCTGGTTGGTGACCCTGCACATAGCAGGGGGGTTGAAACTAGATGATCATTGTGGTCCTTTTCAACCCAGGCCATTCTATGATTCTACGATATGATTCTATGATTATGAAGACTGATTATGAAGTCTGACTTTTCTCAGCATACATTAGTTCTGAATTTCCCCCAAAGGAAGGAAGGAGGGAAGGAGGGAAGGAAGGAGGGAAGGAAGGAGGGAAGGAAGGAGGGAAGGAAGGAGGGAAGGAAGGAGGGAAGGAAGGA